>NC_056729.1:1090876625-1090969125 GCF_019279795.1 Protopterus annectens | reverse complement strand
CATATGAGTAATTTTGCTATAACCCTTCAGTCAGGAGGGTTGTAGGATGATATATTACATGAAATGATTAATCAGAGTGAACCCAAGTATGACAGCAAAACATTCTGGGAAGAAATAATGGAAAAAATAAAGGAAGAGCAGGCAAAGGTAATCACAGGAGGTAATGGAGGGGAAAATAAAAATAAAACATATGCCCAGGCAGTAACAAGTACATTGAGAGAGAAAAATAACTGAATCAGAAAATGTAAATAGAAGAAAAGTGGTCACTCCAAAGCAAGTACAAGTATGACTGCATCATTGTCCATGCTGGTGTGAATGACCTGAGACGTACCTCCCTGGACTACATGAAAAGAGACGTAGAGGAGCTCTCTGACCATGTAGCCCAGGCTGGTATGACCCTGACCTTGAGTAGC
This sequence comes from Protopterus annectens, assembly GCF_019279795.1. Lineage (NCBI taxonomy): Eukaryota > Metazoa > Chordata > Ceratodontiformes > Protopteridae > Protopterus > Protopterus annectens. The sequence goes on along the minus strand of NC_056729.1, from coordinate 1,090,968,712 downwards.
ATCTTGCCCTCACCAAGAATGATGCCACAGTATAAAGACAAAATGATCAGTTTCAACAACTGGCTAAAGTATTGGTGTCATTCAAAGGGGATCCAGTGTCTGTCAGCCTGGGATGACATGCTCGACAAGCCATGTTGCTTCACTAGGGATGGCTTGCACCTGTCACCCTTAGGCTTTCATATACTGACCAAGGCTCTTGCCACCCGCATAGTGCCTTTTTTAGGAAAGGCTCAAAGGACAAACCCACCTCCATAGACAACCCAAGGATAAAAAACTAAAGGTAATGCTACTCAATGCCAGAAGTCTAAACCTCAAGATGCATACACTCGAGGCTCTCCTCAGTATGGAGAAAATCGATGTCTGTGCAGTAACAGAAACGTGGTTCAAGGCTCCTGAGAGCACCCCAGCACTACCAGGTTATAACTCATACCATGCATTTCAGCCCCAAAACTCGGACCGAAGCACAAAAGGAGGGGGAGTATCTATATTCATCAAAGATACCTACACCTTCAGGTTAGTGTCACTGCACAAAGCATCGGAAACCATCCATGTGAAACTAACAGTGGGCAAAACTGCCTTTCAGTATTTAGCCTGCTACAGAACACCCTACCTATTACAGGAACCCCACTTGGCATTCCTGAGAACACTGGAGAATATGAAGGTCTCTCCAAGCACTATGTTATTGGGTGACTTCAACTACCCAAACATTGACTGGGAAAACTACTCAAGCCCAAACACCCTCGCCCAATGGTTCCTTGAATGTATAAACTCTAATGCAATGGAACAACTGGTCACTACTCCCACAAGAGGGAACAACATATTGGACCTGGTCATCACCAACATGGGGACTCTGTGTTCCACACCAGAGGTAAACCCCTCATTGGTAAGATCAGACCATGAACAAATTTCCCTGGACATCCATATCCCGTCCCCACCCCCAGCCAAGGAAATCACTGTAAAGAATTTCTCAAAAGCCAACTTTGCACTTCTCAAGACTGAGGTGGAATCCTTCAAAGCCTCTGGGCCAGAGGATAATACAGCCCAATCCGCAGAATCCTTTACAAATGCATTTTATGAGCACCTGCAGGAATGCATGGATCGTGCTATCCCAAATAAAACCAAGACTCACTCCTCCAAAAACAGGAGACCGGTCTGGTGGACCCCAGCCATAAATAAGCTATACAACAGAAGGAGGAAGCTACTACATGACAGAGCAAAATCCCAAAAAGGGAAGGCATCTCTGATCAGTATTAGCAAGAAACTTTGATCCCTCATAAAATCATCAAGGGCCAGTTTCGAAATAAAAATTGCCCTAGACACTAAAGATAATCACAAGGCCTTCTTTAGTTATGTCAGGAACATGGGCGGAAACTCCCAGATATGCTCTGAATTGTTGCATAACGGTACAAAATATACTGAACCTACAGACATAGCCAACATCCTGGCAGACAGATTCAGCGCAAACTTCTCCCCCCTTCCCCCCCAAAGGAGCAAATGCCTATCCCAACTGAATGTAACCTCCCTGACATCACAGATGCACAGGTGAAAACTGCCCTCTTCAAAGCAAAAAACACAGCATCTATGGGACCGGACGGTGTCCCAGGCTGTGTCTTACAGGAGCTCCAAGAAGAACTGAACCCTCACATTAAGTCACTGTTCAAACTTAGCCTTACTACAGGATATGTACCCAAAGAATGGCGTACAGCTACAGTGGTCCCACTCCACAAAGGTGGTGCCACAACAGACCCCAGAAACTATCACCCCATAAGCCTGACTAGTCTGGACTGTAAAGCTATGGAGCATATTATCATGGAACTCATAAACAAAGACATTGGGAGCCTCCAGACACTGGACCCTACCCAATTTGGCTTTGTTAAGGGCAGATCTTGCCTCTTAAACCTAGCTGATTTCTTTGAAACAGTTACCAAAGCCATAGATGAGGGCAAGCTAGTCCACACAGCCTACCTGGACCTTGCAAAAGCCTTCGACACAATGCCCCAACCGGGCATCATAAATAAGCTTACCAGCTTAAATATCAACACCTATATCACAAGATGGGTTGCAAAATGGCTCAGAGATAGAATCCACATGGTCAGAATCGCAGGTGCCATGTCCGAATCCAAACCAATTAAATGTGGCATCCCACAGGGCTCAGTTCTGGGACCTCTCTTGTTCGGTATATACTTCGCTGAGGTTCAGGCTAACACGGGGGGATTATAGCTGACAAAGTTCGCAGATGACTGCAAACTGGGGGCCATAATCGAATCTCCAGCTGACACAAGCATCCTCCAAAAGGGTCTCACAGAGATGGATGCTTGGTGCCAGAGCCACGGCCTCAAGCTAAATGCTAAAAAGTGCATAGTCATCCCTTTTGGGAAAAACAAGGTGCCCACAAATAACCACATAGGTGGTAATCCATTAAGTATGGAAGAAGTAATTAGAGATTTGGGGACCATCGTAGATAGTAATCTCTCCTTTGATAATCACGTTGCCAAAGTGGTTAGAAAGACCTTCTATATAGCCCACCTTATCACAAAAGGGTTCGCATCTAGATCAAGAGAGGTCATTGTGCACCTCTACTCGTCACTCATCAGGCCCATAATTGAATACAATGTCCCTTTTGGGATGTACCTTACCCGACACCTGCAGCAACTGGAGAGACCCCAAAAGTACCTCACCAAGAGGATCATGGGCTACAAACAGATGTCCTATGCAGCTCAACTAAAGAAACTCCAGCTCTACTCAGTTGCTTACCATCTACTCAGAGGAGATCTATGCCTGACATACAAAGCCATGTCAAACCCAGAATTAATGGACATGCTCCATCTCAAAAAATCCAAGTCCCTTAGAGCTACACGCTCCAGGGACCTAAACCTCAGCACAAAAATAAATAGGACATGCTGGAGGGACAGATTCATTTCCCAGAGGCTCCCCTCACTCTGGAATAGAATCCCAATTCATGTTAGACATAGCCCCTCGCTGACCCTCTTCAAGCAAAATCTGGATGCGTGGATGGGAAATCACAAATTCAACCCTGGGATCTCTTCTGTGTCCCTGCTAGACAGAGGCACAGTAAACTAATCTTAAAAGGGTACCTTCTGTGACCTACTTTACAGAGGCACAGTAGGCTAATCTAATAGGGAGGCGGAAGCCAAATACACTCTGGCTAGGCTTATAAATGCCCTAGGGCAGATAGCCTAGTATCTGCCTATGAACCTATGTAAGGCTGTAAAATAAGCCTGAAACTCCATTAAGCAGGTACAAGGTATAGGATAGTGTTGTTTTACTTCTGGGCATTACAATTTGAGACTTTTTGAGACTGTGCAAGAGATGGAGAACTTTATTAGTGAATCTGAAAAAAGAAATATGAAAATCAATGGAATGAGTATATTATAAAGACTGCACTTAGAGAGACAAAGAAAAAAACATATATATAATTCTGAAAGGCAGACTTTAAAATATATTTGAAAGACATTTATAAAGAAGTGTTGGACATTATAAAAGTCTATGATGATAGGGGTTTATGGACTGGGGATAGAAAAGCAATTTTATTTTGCAAATGGAAAAGGGTAAAATCATATATTTCCAGGTGTTATAAATGTGCAAGGGAAACAAAGTTTGTTATAATACTGGCACCAAGTAAGAACATGTTATTTATGGGAAAAAGAGGGACATTTTGTGAATAATTGTGAAAAAAGATGTTACATTTGTGGTTAGCTGGAACATGGGCCAAACATTTGTGAGTTGGAATGTTATAAATGTAAACAAAAAGGACATTTAGCAATGGATTGTATAGAAATAGAAAAATAAAATAAAAATAAAACTGCACAAAGAGGCAAGAAAATGATAAGATAAAACAAAAAGAATAAATAAAAATGATAAATAGAAGGAAGTTAGTGAGGAAGAACTAGATGGAGGTCTAGAAACAAATTCAGAATTTAGCGATGAATAGGATATAAACTGGACTGTAGTTAAAAAGAAAACTTCTATAGGTAAAAGAGTTAAAGACAGAAAAAGAAAGTTTAAGAGTATAAATGTAAAATAAAGAAATAAAGGAAATTGATAGAAAAAAAGAAAGTAAAAAGAAAAACAAACAATACCTGATAAATTAAAAACATAAAAGAAGGACTAACTTAAGAGTATTATCTATAAAAGTGAACAGTCTTATAACAAGGAAAATAGGAATACTATAATGGTGCAAAAACTGTGTTATAGACATAATTATATTAGAAGATATAAGGTTTATAACTAAAAAAAGAAAGATTACAGACAGAAAAGTTATGGAATGGGTAGATAATATGGAATATAGGAAATTAACATTGTTCTGGAACTGCAATTTTATTTAGCAAAACATTTAAAATATATTTTATAACTGTATGTGTAAACTACAATGCTCGTGTAAATATCTTATGTATAGTATATTGGCAATTGTTCTGGAGCTTTTTTCCCCCAAGTCTCCACTGAAAATGGAACTTTTCTTCCCGGGCTTCTGCTGAAAATGGATAGCTCTGTCCAGTCAGACCTCCCCAGTAAACAAATGTAAAATAAATAAATAAATTAGATTAAATTGCAGTAAGAATGGATAAATTAACTGTCTTCAGCATTAGATGGCAGGAAAAAGTATACAGAATTATAGCAATCTATGCTTCTATAATGGTTAAAGAAAGAGAAGATTTATGTCAGCAAATATGGTATTATGCTATAATGAACATGAATTTAATAATAACATGAGATTTTAATTGTGATTTAAAATAAAGAAGAAAGAAAAGGGGAAATGATACAGAATTAATGAAGGAAGTAATACAATTTGGAAAATTATATTTATGGAAAGGATGAACATATGATAGAAATATGTTCAAATCAGGGACTGATTATTTTATAATATCAGAAGGAATAAAAATAACAGAAGATGAAGTAGTAAGGAATGGGTTTTCAGATCATCTAGCAATATAGATAGAAACTGAAGAAAATAAAGAGTATATTAAGCTAAGAAAATGAATAAAAAGAATAAATGAAAAAGAATGGAATTCAGAAGGTAACAGGAAGGATGTAATTATAGAATTATGGAAAGAACATTTACCAATGGTACCATTTTACAAAAATTGGACTGAGTGATGGATAGTATTCAAAAATATAAATAATCTTATTTAAGCTGGGAAAGAAAAGACAGAAAGAGAAAGAGGAATATGTGGATGCATACGATAGAGTTTTTGACAATGTAGAATATAACAAAATAAAGTTCTATGAAAAGGAAATATATGAGAACAACAAATCAAGAATTTGTTGTATAAACAAAGATATTTGCTACAAGGAAACAAGAAGAGTTATCAGCATATTTAGGAAAATTGGTACAATAGAAGAATGGTTCAATAAGGCAAATGGTGGACAGAAGTGGCAAAATAAAGAAAAATGAAACACAAATTTAGAAATAGTGGTGAAATATGTATAAAAATGTATAAACACAAGGGAAGTAGAGAAATACAAAGGGATTGGCAAGTTAAGAAATCCACATACTTAATGTAAGAAATGGAAAAAATAATGATAGAATAATTAGATAAAATAATTAAGCAAGTTAATATAGGTTCAGTAGCAGGTTCAGATGGGATTAGTTATGAAATGTGTAAAAATATCAAGGATTGTCAAAAGGTTTATTTTGTAAAGATTTTGAATGAATAGATGGAAGAGGATTTCAAGTATATGAAGATATGTAGCAGAATCTTCAAACTCTTATGGGAAAATGGGAATAAGCATGCTCTCAACTGTCCAGATTTTTGCAGAATGTCCAGATTTTTGACTCATATTTTTGTTCCATTTCTCATAAAATTGTAGCTTTCTGGCAAATCATTTGCAAATCTTTGAGGCCTGATGTCAGAAAATAATGCCAGACATTTGATTTCCAGACTTCATATCCTTCAGAAAAGTCATGCTAATGCAAAACATGTTATTATATCTGCTTTCTAAGTTTATAAGAGCAATATTTAAAAAAAAGGAGGTCTTTATCCCTCCAATATTTGTGCCTTTGTGCAGATTTCTTGCTCCAAGAGATGAGAGACATGGAATAAAGAAGATATAAAAAATGCAGGCTGATGGTGTCAAACAATACTGATTATAAGACATTTAAGAAGATTATACAGAGGAGGATAGAAAATAAAATGCAAAATATAATAGACGAAAGAGTATAGGATATTAAAAGTAGAGGTTGCCAAGATCTTTTAATGATTATAAGGGAAGTAGTAGATGATATTATGAAAGAAATATAAGAAGTAAAATTAACATTAGCAATAGGAGACATTAATAAAACCTTTGATACAATAAAACATGAAGTATTATGAAAATATATGGATAAGTACAATCTTAGTAAAAAATGAAAGGGTATGTATGACTCCTTATAAAAACAATAGACTAAGAATACTAATTAATGGATGGTTAAGTTGAGAAGTTGAAATAAATAATAGAATTAGACAAGGATGTCCAATGAGTAGTATTTTGTTTATTTTAATTATGAATTTAATAGTGAATCTAGGGGTACAATGAGAAAGGCAGAATATGTAGTAGAAAATTATGTACACATTCCAGCACTAATGACTTATGCAGATGATATAGTTGTAACAAAAATTATTTTCAATGGAAAGGGTAATTCCATATTTAGTAGCATTATTAAAAGGAATAGGGATGGATCTTAATAAAGAAATAAGTCAAGGATTAGAAAGCAATAATAGTATTGTTGGTATACAATTTAAAATAACTGAAATAAAGATATTAGGAATAGAGTTTGGTATTCATGACATAAAGAAAAGACAATGGGAAAATATAATAAAAAATATAAAAAAAACTATGTGCATTATGGAAATTGTCATATAAAAAGAAAGCAAATTTTGTTAATGGTAAGTGTTTTTATCATTCCAAAATATATGAAAAAGAAATAATGGAAATAATTTTCTCTTTTATATGGAGTTCTAGACTGAATCCCGTTAAAAGAGGAGCATTGTATAGGAATAAAGAAGGTGGTGGTTTAGGATTAATAAACCCAATAGTATTTGGGCTTCTCTGAATTTATATAAAATATTAATATGGATAAAGACAAATTAGTGGGAAAGATATTTGATTGTAAGTACTAAAACACTTGGGAAGAAGCTATATCTAATAAAAGAAAAAATAGAACAGTATAATGATGAAATGCAAATTTATTTAGAAAAGATAAGAATGTGTAAGATAAAGTTTGATGATGTACACATGATCGGATGGCACAGTGGTGCAGCGGTAGCATTGTCACCTCACAGCAAGAGGTTTTCCGGTTCGATTCTTGGATGGAGTTTCTTCTGTTTGGAGTCTGCATGTCCTCCCTGCATTTCTGTGGGTTTTCTCCGGGTACTCCAGTTTCCTCCCATGTTACAAAGACATGTGTCTGGAGGATCTAGACATGTTAAAACCGCAATTAACCGATGCCAGAAGATACGGCGCCAGAAGATCGACAGTGCACAAACACACCCGACATCATACCAACAAACAAAACAAATCCAAGCACACCAAAATCCATAAAAACTAACACTAACCCATACACCATACATACTACAACCCTAACTCAAACCCTTACCCTAAGGTCCGTCCGTCTATCGTTACACTCACCTAACCCAGCCCTAACCCTAACTCACTTATCCCACCTCTACCCCTACAGACCACCAACACTCACACCCCGCCTGCCGCACTCCACCCTAACCCAGCCCTAACCTAACTCACTTATCCCACCCTACTCCTACAGACCACCAACATCGCACACGCACCTATCGTCCGTCACTACATCCTTTCCCCATCACAGTGTTCTCGTCGGTCTTCTGCCTTGTCGATCTTGGTGAAGTGACTTGCGATCTTCTGGCATTGGTTAATTCGTGTTCGCTCTTTTAACATGTCGATCTACTAAGGTAGATCCATCTGGAGCATTTCTCCCTGGGCCTCCACTGAAAATTGGCTTTGTTCCAAGTCGGACTTTTCTGGTAAAGAAAACAAGGAATATATGGTGGAAATAAATAATGGCTCCATCATTTAAATTTGCAAAAAAAGAAAAAGTAAAAGCTATTAAAGAAAGAAATGAATGGTGTAAAATGGGTAGAATGCCATGATTTATTATGCAGGTTAAGTATAAATAAACTTCTTGTTAAACGTAATATGCCATATAAAAAGAAAAGTGAAAGAGGAAACAGCAGAATATTTGTTTCTAGCATGTCAAAGAGTAAGACAATTGTGGAAAAACTGTGTGACAAGATGTTTGGGAATACAGTACTAAAGAAAAATGTATAAACATGGATATGAATTAATATGGATATTATAATAATATTTAAAAAGACAGCAAAATATGAATACATAAAAGAATATTTTAGGTTTCATTAGTTATTTGGAATGAAACAGTAAAATTAAGTTTAATGGGAAATGTTTTTTCAGCAGTTATAAAAAGAATAAAATGGCTGTTGTAGAAAAAGGAGTGGGGGGTCCAATAAAGAAAATATTGTTAGTTCTTCACTGAAAATATTGGTGATGAAATATGAAAATATGTAAATATATAATGTTTATGTGAATAAGTTGTAAATAGTATACAAATAAAGGACCCCTACTCTTTTTGACAGGTGCTGTGAGATCTTTTGCATCCACTTGAGGTACCATCAACTCAAGCTTAAGCAGATGAGACATTGATTTAACATCTCATCTAAAAGATGACACCCCTGACTGTGTCATCTAAAAGATGACACAGTCAGGAGTACAGCACCCCCTTATGCTGCACTGCAACGTCAGTAATTGATATACTTGGTGTAGGAATAGAACTCAGCATCTTCTGTACCAAATGCAAGTGTGGTATCTGTTGTGCCAATGACACTGCATGTTGCTGGAATTAAAGTTATTAATTGAAGTTCTTAGGATGGCTTGCAGGCTTGCATGTTACCTCTAAAGTAAAGGTGTGGTTATACCCATTATTAACCAGGCTGGTATTATTTCGGGGTTTACATACAGATAATTTTTATTTAAGTCTTAATTGTGGTATATACATGTTAATTCTTTTAGACAGAACCTGGGTACAGCATCTGGACTTGAAATTTTCCATATGGGAATCTTTCTTAACACTCTCTCTCTCTCTCTCTGTTACAGTCACTTTATTCCTCCCCATACTCTTTATACCGGGATTACTTGTTTCTTTTATGTCTTTTTATCAATTCATCAACTATGTTCTGTTAAATAGAGTTTTCATGTCCAGAATCGATTAATCTCTTCTGTTTTTATTGTGTCACAGCTGTTGCTCTTTTCTTTGGATCGTCCAGAAATTGCTTGTTTTATATCCTTTCTTTGTATTTCTCTGTGTTATCTCCTAAGGTTTTAAACTTGAGCAAACATTAACTTTTATTATTAGAAATGGTATAGCATAATTCTTGAGCTATGTTTCACTGTGCTTTTCATTTCAGTCCGACACTTTTCTGAGAATTTGTTTTGACATATCTCCTTTCCTACATTCCTCTAATAATGGCACTTCTTTATTGTTTTACAGTTGTTTGTAATAAGCATGCCCATGCTGTTATTCTAATTTTTCCGTTTTCCTTTATTATTCTATATTTCCCAGGTAACACTTTGTATACTATGAGTCTAGCTGCATAATATTGCTTCTGTTAATCTCTTGTGTTGTTTAGATCTCTATTAATGGTTCCAGTGACTTATTTATTTCTATTAATTTATTACTAATCTGAGTCTTATTCACTTTTTGTAGCATATTTCTGTCATACATATTATAATACCTATTAATTTCTTTGAAATTCATCAAGTATTACCTTATATTATTATCTTTTTGGCTAAGATATTCTCTTATGAACTGTGTTTCCCATTCTTTTTTCTTCTGATTAACCATATGTTTAGCATTCAGTGTAGCTGGTTGGTAGACTTAACAACATCACACAAGTGATAATCAAAGATTCTGCTACCATGTAAACTTGGGATATGCACCCGTTACCAAACTGGATATCCAAATGGTTCTTAAAGCTGACTAAACTACATCTGCATTCCAAAACCTTCCAACCTTATAATGGAAAACTTTCCTTTCTGAACTTGAGTTGCAGATTTATAGTGCAACCAATACATAGTTATTTTTGTAGACGAAGTACAGTGAAAACTCCAAACTTACTAAGGAAAACAACTTAATTTCTGTATTTTTTATAAACTAGGATCAAGTCACTGCTATTTAGCCTATATCCTCTGGTGAACAGGATGGCGCAGTGGTGCAGTGGTAGCATTGTCGCTTCGCACTAAGAGGTTTTCCAGTTCAATTCTTTACTGGGGAGCCTTCTATGTGGAGTCTGCATGTCTTCCCTGCCTTTGTGTGGATTTCATCTGGGTGCTTCGATTTCCTCCCACGTTACAAAGACATGTGTCTGGAGCATTTCTCTCCAGGCCTCCACTGAAAATTGGCTGTGTTCCAAGTCAGACTCTCCGGGTAAACAAATGTTAAATAAATAAAATAGAGACAGATCAGGAAGTCTATTCCAAGATGTTTCACTTTGTTTATTTTTCTTGTAAATATCTTCCAAAGTCTCTCCAACGTCTGCATTTGGGAGATATTGTCTGCAGCACAATACTCAATATTATTCCTGAACTTAGTTTTATATATCAGGTCTACATTATGTTGTTGAAAGATGAATTAACCAAACACATCTTTATTGTCACATAAATATCAACCTCTGAAATTGCCAGTCATTTCTGTAAACTTTTTCCCAGGGAAAAAAAATGCTTGCCGTCATCAGGGATTTGCCCTTTTCTTCACTGTAGTTGTATCTCTGAGTTGGTATATTCAGTTAGGGGGGTATGGGGTGGTGAAACCCCCAACAAGGAGCGTTTGAAAGTTTGGTTTGTCTGTCTCCTGCCAAGTGATTTTTTTCCCTGGGAAAAAATTCACTGAAGTGGCCATTTGGCAATTTCAGAGGTCAATATTCATGTGTCGATAAAGATGTGTTCAATTAATTCATCTTTCGACAACATAATATAGACCCTTTATATCAGTAGTAATACTTTTTTCATTTTTAGCAGTTATGCAGCACAGAATATCCTTCATCAATAAGTAACTTTTCATAATTAAAACCACAAAATAATGACACCACCAATATTCCAAAACTCACAAAACCAAAAAAAATGGTGTAAATTGGATACAGCACATGTATTCAACAATTCAGGAGATTTATTCTACTGTTAAATGCTTTTGTTCACTATTTATCTCGGATCTTCATCAAGACTGTCTAACTTTTCCTAATTGTTAAATTCAGATTCTCATCGAAAGACAAGTGATCATCAATAATTATCCCCAATCTCTAGTCTTTCTACTGTTTGGTGTTAATGTATTAGCTAAGGCACAAGGGTAGCCTATTTATTTTTTTCTAAAGAGAATATCCTGGCATTTTTAGTACTGAACAACATTCCTTAGGAATCAGACTGGATGTAACCAAATTCTAAAACTCATGTTAGGCTGTAAGTAGAAGTAAGGAAGTCTGCAAAGAATTTGGACTCAGGGATATAAGGAGAGAGTCTCAGCATGAGGAAGGCAGGTATAATTTTATAACTCCTTCAACCAATACAGGCAGCCACTTAAATATGTTCCTAGGAATTAGAAAGTATTAACAAGTACAACAAAAATATCTAATAGATCATTTAGGGTGTCAGAGTATCTCTAACACCCACCATAACACAAAAGATAAATAAGGCATGGAGAATGGATGTTCTGATATTTGTGGACAGGGAAGCAAAAAAAAAAAAGGATCACTGAAGGCCTTAGAGATTTCAGAAGACAATGCCATTGTTAGTCTGATGAGAAAAGGAGCTGAAGATGGGTAAAGAGTGCTTGAGAGATTTATGTAGAGCAACTAGCTGGCAACTTAAAAAGAAGAAAGCTCAAATTAAATATAAAAAGGCAGAAATGTGAAGCTTATGGGCACAATGTCAAAAGGCTAGATTTAAAACTGTGACAATTGTTAAATCTTGTAAAATCGCTCATACCTCTTGGGATATCTTCAAGGTACATCCAGCAAATCAATATCTGGAGTAAGCAGCTAAGAGAAACTGGCCGTAGAGGAATAAACTGGGCACAATTTTAGCATGGAAATTTAAGCAAAGGAAATAGAGATGCACTGCATCCTTCATTTTAGGGAAGAGCAGAGTAACTAGGAACCAGAGCAACAAACACAAAAACTTATAGTGAGGAAAAAGTGAACTATCTTTGATGGGGAGATATAGGCTTGAACCATTCTTTGGTGATGGAAAGCTAACCAAAGTAGCTAGAGTATAGATAGAAAGGTTAAAGATAAAATTAGCAGGAGTGAAAATGCATACAGTTCCTAAAGATATCCCCAAAGGCGAAAGCATCAGGTTCATATGGCCTAGCACCAGAATTTCTTTATATCTTTAAAAAAAATCTTACCACTAATTTTGACCAGGGTATATAGGAAAAAGGAAAGGTCATTCCATCTTCTACCACTTCAAACACTGAGATGTTTCCTAAGCCTGGCATAGGAGGCAGTATGATAGATGACTAACATCCAGTCACACTTCAGGATATCTATCTATATAAAACAATAAGTGCTAGAATGTTAGCCACCAAAGTAAAGGAAGTAATGCCCTTACATACTTCCCTGAAACATATAACATATCTAATAGTTCTAATAACTTTGATGTAAGTTCAAAAAATAGTTGTGTTCTATGTGGATTCAATATTATGGACTTTCTCACAGAAGTTATTAAATAAGATAAACATACAGGATGAATTCAGTAACTCAATATAAGCATTATACAGTCAGTCATTATCTAGAGTGTTACCAAATGGCAGTCCCAGACTGTCAAATTATAAAAAAAAATATTTTCAAATTATTTAGAAGTACCTCACAGAGATGCTCCTTCTTCGTCCTCAGTGTTTCTGTAAGTGACTGTTCTATTAGTAAGAGTACTAAATGATTTACTGTTTATGGTGAAAGGATGAGTTTGTGGAGATATGGAAGTTAAAATTATGTAATTCACAAATGATTCCTTGATATAACAAGATACCCAGAAAATGTTCTGCAATGCATAAAAAAATAATGTTGGTTCTAGGCTTCTCACTCTCTCAGGCCTTAACCTAAATGTAGCAAGGATACAATTTCTGAAAAACCTAGAAGGAAAAATGTTTCAGAAAAATACAGCTGACGTCTGCTTTGTGTGGTATTTAACTTCACCATTCAAACAAAACCTTAAAAACATTTAAAAAATCAATGGATCAGATTTGTGTGGCAGAATGGAAGGTATAACTTTCAGAAAGAAATGTGCTCCTCTAAAAGACAGCAAGGAGGCTTGGTGGGAACAGACATATGAAGTTATATAGATATCTTTTCCTTAGCAGCACAACACTAAACCCACTGATGAATGACCAAAAGTCCACGTAGGTAGACCTAGAAGTAAGCCCAATGGGATAAAATTGATTAGAGTTACATAGATGACATGATAAAACAATTTCAAGGTTGTTTAAAAAGATGGTAAGTTATGGACATCATTCATAGACATTAAACTGTATATTCAGAGATATGTACATTTCAGAGTGTTGAGGGGTTGATAGGCTTATTTGGGGCAACCTCTATCTTAAACTAGATAGCCAAAGAATGTACTGTAAAGACTTGGAGAACACAGGCATCAAGAAATTAGCAGATTTAAGAGAAAAAGCACATGAGGAGTTAATTATAGCTTTCTTTGCTACTCCTTATAATAGATGAAATCTGACAAAAAAAGACCATCACAAATGTTTACCTTTATGTTTTATGCTAACAAAACACTACATTTGATAAAATTATTAGAAATGATGCACCTTCTATTTTAACTAAGATGAGAGAATGCCAACCACTAAATGACAGAAAATTTAAATCTCTTAAGACTTCTCATTTAGTTACAACAATTAACTGCATGAAATTGTATAATGCTAGTCAGTCTTTCCAGAAGTTGGGTGAAGTATTTGGTATACAAGAAAAGACAAAATTGTTAGATCAGTGTAAAGGTAATTGCATTATTGAAAGCATGTGCCTACTTTTATGGAAAAAACAGTTAATTTTCTTACACATATATTACTGGTGTCTGCCACTTCTAGCATAGGCAGATGGCTAGCTACTCATACAGTTTACCCAGCTTGCCAAACCCCTTTTGTCCTGGAATCTTTCAAAGGTATTTGGATGTGACCACCAGTTCAAAAGATAAAAGCAAAACCAAGGGCTTAGACATGTGAAACACTACAAAAGGTCGTGGCTAACCATAAGAACTTTTGACTATGGAGTTATGGTGAGCCTTTTTCCTCACTAACTATAGCAGAAAAATTTGATATTACAAGTTGTTGTTCAAGTACAGGCAGCAATTGCTGTCAAATGAAATATTGTGTTATAGATGAACTCTGGAAATTCTGAAATGATTTGCAAAGCTATTTAGCTCGCTGAGTAAATTGAAATCTAGTGTCCCTGCTAATTCCAAACGTTTTTAAAATGCAATACTTCCTACAGTAAAGCTCATACAAGCGTATTTGTTAAATTAAACTTATGTCTAGTAATATGACAGCACAATAGTATTACTGAATACCTATTATTATTATAATAGGTGAATATTTTTAAATGTAAATGTACTTAAGCCTCTTGCATACTATCTTTATGTATGAAGCTTTCTGTATGAAGGTTATCTTTCATGAGAATAACTTTTTCAAATGTTCATAATCTATTTTGTAAAGGAAGTAAATTATTATAAAATTAAATTATATATTTTTGCGAACAATAAATTTACTTTTCAAAAAGATGTGTCACAAGTAATGCTGGTACCCCAGGGTAACATTTCTTATTTACAAAATGTAGCAATTTCCCCTTATTTATTTATTCATTAACGTTTGCTAAATTGAAATACCCAGCTGGGAAATATTATTTTCCTTCTAAGTCCTTGGGAAATAACTCCAAATAAACATGTAGATATCAAAATAGGATAGGATTCAAAGCATGCAAGAATTGCAATGTACTTCATAGTACTATGTTATATTACTTGATTTAATCTCTTTATGGTGTTTTCATTGATCACTGCTATGTAATGTAATGTATTTTATTTACTAATACTTTTGTTTACCTAAATATCTCCTCAGTTTTGAGGTTAAATTGCTAGTTTTCAATTCTTCAGCCAATGTTACAACATGTAGAATTGTTTCCTCTTTTCAAAAGTTGTTATAGTTTTTTTCTGAGTATTGCATAATCTTGTAGTTGTCTATATCCTGAGAGAGCAAGTTGCATACTATGAGGAACTTTTGATGAAGGACTTTTATGCTATAGTCAGGCTGAACTTGAGTCTTTGTATTTGGGAACATTAATGTAAAAGTTTAAGCATAGTTCTGTTTGGAACAGTAGGGAATAGCTTCTACACAGTAGTTTAAAAGTTAGTGAATTGAGAGTATTGTTGCTTTGGCTTTTACTGGTATCCATACAACTAACCTCTTCAAAAAGCCAAAACAGTCCAGCTTAGCTAAACAATCAAATGAATCTTAGCACAGTTAATATAAAATAATCAAATAAGAATAAAAAAATAAAATAAAAGATAAAATACAATTAGCTGGTTGGTAAATGCCATAACCACAAAAATCAGTCAAAAAATGTAAACAAAAATAACTTAACTAGCAGACTAAGATATCTGAATATAATAAATTATTAGACATCATAAAAACATTCATACTTACCTGTGAACTGGAACAGGGAACCACACAGATCCATTTATATATGTTTTTAAGATTCATATATTCTATTAACTTGTGAGCTACAATTGTTTCATTTTATTAATAATTTGTTAACTGGATAAGTTCCACTAAGCTAATGGCCTCTTTTTCAGGAGTGACCCAATGTGGCACTCATACTAACTGAGGAAATTTGTCAGTGTAAACGTTTGAATGGCAAATGACTGAAAAAAACACCAATTTGAAGCTATAAGTATATTAGTCAGTGCAAGTTATAAAAACAACTTCTGTTTTATAGTATAGTTCAGTCCATTAGGCAAAGTAATGTAGTGAGTACTATCCTGCAAGGTTTTACCAGTTCAAAGGCATGGGTCATGCCATTGTACAACCTGGCAAAATTGTGCAGTTGGCATTATATGCTAATGACAATATTATGATATGGAAATGAGCAACAGTATGGTAATGAGTCACATTGCAAATGCCAATGAAGATTAACAACATGGAGGAGTGATTTAGAAATGTATATAAATGCATGGCAAGCAGTGGCTGTCCTCAAGTTTGCACACCATAGTTTCTTGGTGAACAGAAACATAAGACTAGGCTAAAATGATAGAGACCACTGTAGCAGCCGATGTCCATGACAGCACAAATTGTTGCCCTCCATATCACAGAAGGTTCAGACTATGTCCAATATAGCATTGCCTCCGTAATATGGACATGGTCAAGTCTTATCATGTGGACAGAGACACCATAGGGCAGCATATAGATATGTCCTGAATTCCAGCACATGAGGAGAAGTTTGGCTACAGGGAGTTTTAGTTGTAATACTCAGGGTACAGTATATGCTGCTATATGTAATACATGCAATTCCTTCTGTAATCAGAAAAAAATATAAGAAAGCTTGCATAAACAGAATATGGAGATCGTTATGCTGTTAAGAACAAATCTAATGTGAAAGCTTTCGTCGGACATCTCATCCCATGTGATGAGGTCAGAAGATTTTCTTTTCCTGCTTTAGATAACATGGGAAATTATGAAAAAGAATATTAACAATGTGTTAGAACCGAAAGAGCTACTTGGAAAGTAAGGTTATGCATTGGCAAGATTCCAGTACTTAATGAATATTCTAACATCAAAAGTCTACTTAAAGCCAGACAGACACTTCAGGACTTGGTTATTTTAGCATCAAAAATTCTGTTTAAAGACAGATCTTTAAAGTAGTATTTGTTTTTATGTGATTGAATACAGAATTTGGGCACTCAAAATGAAAATTGTGCACAACATCTAATATGTTTGTGATTTTGTTTAAATATGAATGGTATTGTGTAAGTCTTTTTCTCTAAAGAAATATTTGTTTAATAAAGATGAAAGTGTTATTTTGTTTGGTGTTCTTTCACCTCTGTCTTGCTCTTTTTTAGTTGTTTTTTTACACTCAGGGACATATGTGCAGTTTTGTATGACTCCATGCGTTAAAGTTTTTAAAAAAAGAAGTCAGCATGGACACTAACATGGAGCCCGTAGTTAAGAATATAACTAAAGAAATAGGTGTAGAAACTGAGAAAGAAAGATTAATCTTATACAGAAGGAAAGGATAAATGAGAACTTGAGTAGAATCTTAAGCTTCTCCCTGGTACACCAAAGCAGAAAGACAGTCAGACTGTGACAGTAAGGAAAGTAAGATAAATACAGGCAAAGAGAAAGGACACTTACCAGTACCCCTAATGGAGGAAAATTATTTTTATGTGTTACCTTTTACAAAAGATGAAATATATGAAGGATAAAAACCTGTATCTATAGTCATAAGAGAAGAAGCCATTGTCTCTAATTCACATCACAATACGGATGAAAACAATGCTGACTTGGCTTGCTTCCAGATAAGCCATGCCAATGTCAAGAAGTCTCAGTGGGAATAAATATATATTAATTAGAGCTAAACAAAATATAACAAGAGTAAATGGGAAGACATAGGAGCAGAACTGTCCCACTTCCTACGCAAAAAAAAATTTTAAAGCAAAAAGTCATAAGCATTCAGAAGCCTTGTAGCTGACACAACAGTATGTCCTTAAGAGGCATATATTCCATGGGCCTCTACTACAGGAGGCTTAAGATATTAAACAGTGAAGATTCTAGCTTGGATGGGTCTTTCTTGTAGTTTTTACTGAGAAGTATGATAAATGAGATAAATACTTGGGAAGAATTAGGTGGTAAACATGGATGATTCACAAGAAATAATGAACATTTAGGTCACTAAGGCAAAAGAATGTTTGGGAGGAAGTTAACAAAACGTATGCAATCTCAATCTTTTTTATGAACAAAGAAGACACCAGGAAAGGGTATGCAGGTTCCAAGGGTCAACTGAAATTTTTTATGACCAATGCTAAAAGCCTGAATAAGAAAATAACAGATTTAGAGGCATACATTGGTAGGGAATCATCTGACATTCTTTTCGGACTGAAACATGGTATAGTAACAAATATATGTCCCTGTCGTTGCAGGAGTGGTCAAATTTTATGACAAGTATAGAAAAGATAGAATGGATTTGGTGTATTGATTTATGTAAGATCTCATCTGTCATCATTCAGTAGCAATCAATCTGCTAATGATAGTAAACTTAGTATTGCCACTATAACAATGGGCACAGAGAAATTTGATCAGACACTCTTCAATAGACCTGCTAAACAAAGCTCCTTTTTGGCTCCAAAGGTGATTCAGCAGTAGGTGTGCAATAATAGTAGCTGATATTGGGTGGGGGTATGGCATAAAGGTTAATGTCTTTACCTCTTAGACACAACAAACAAGGTTTGATTAACACATTTGAAGGAAAATTGGCTAGGCTTAAAATGGCTTGCAAGGCCAGCTGCCTAGTACTTACTTATTATTGCACAATGACTGAACTGGGAAAACCTTCCACCAAGGAAAATGCACTAAACAATGTCATTGAGACTAACATTATCTTTAATTATCAACCATTTGTAAAGGATCATACAAGAAGAGATAACTCCTTTGATTTTATTTCAGTTCATGGCAAATTGAATGTTAATGAAAACAAACAACTGGCCATGAACTTCTCAGAAGTGTAGTATTTAATGAACCAGAATAAAAATCTCTAGTGCCTCAGCTCAAAAGCCTTCAAGGAGAGTTGAATGTTAAGTTTGATGATGTTGAACCTGAGAAATCTAAATCAGATCATTTGGGTTTTTACACAGGAAGTAGTGACAGACATAACTTTAGAAGAGAAATAAGTATTTCTCCATAAAAAAATCTTACCAAGCAAATTTTGAGGTTATAAAGATAGATTTGGCTAAGTGGAGGTTACATGATCAGATGGTTAACAAGAGCATAAAATTCGGATTTATTTTACAGCTGCATTAACTCTACAGTAAAAAATATATTCCTTGTATAAAAACAATAAATTAAGAAATAAATGTGCCCATGGTAGGCATGGAATTTAGACAGGTTGCATAAAAAACAAAACAATGTTTTTAGCTTGTTTAGAAGGCATTTTGTTTTATAGAAACAAAACATGATTTCACAATACTATGACAAGATTTAGGCAAAGTGTAAGGAAAGATAAAAGCACTTTGGAGTTGAAATTGGCTGACTTTAGCAGAAGAAACAGCAAGCCAGTGTTTAAAAATCTGAGGGATTCTGAGAAGGATAACCAGTTAGAAATGAATGTAAGGGTTAACAGTGTAACCATTTCTGACCGTAGCCTATTGGTTGAGGAATTCTGAAAAATTCTTGGTCAACACTAAAAAAAGCCTCAGCACTTAATAGTAAGACTGTGTTCCTGTAGATGAATATCTAATTGCGTTTTATGGAGATGTTCCAAAAGCAACGTTAGTAATTAAAGATGACTCATCAGCAGTACCTTATGGATTTGATAGCTTTTTTTCAAGTGCAAAAATAAAACAGTTGCTATTTTGCTTGACTTTTTTAATTCAACAATCACCTTGTGCAAGGTTTATACCCACTATATGGAAAAAGAAGCACCTGTGACACCTATACTTCAAGGTAATAACTACAGAACAGGGGCTAATTATCATTCAATAAACCTTAATTGGTGAATGCACTGAAAGGATAATAATACAGAAATTGCCCAAAGCAAAGCAATCTTTTATTTGACCTTCATTGATGTTATAGACATGGGATTGTCTATAGATGTTACATACTTAAATATAACTTCGACCTTTGAGTCTGTCCCACATGCACAGATAACTAAAACAATGCAGTCTGCAAAATTTAAAAATATTTGAAAATAAAATAAAATCATGTACAGATGTTTTTACCCTGCAATTATAAGTGTACATCATGTGTAACTTTAATGTGGAGCTTTTCTCCCTGGGCCTCTACTGAAAATGGATTTTACCCAGTCAGACTTTTCCCAGTCAACAAAGACAAAGAAAGAAATAAAATTAACCATTGCATCATTATATGGCTAGATAAATGGTTAGAAGACATGGGGCAGGATTCACGAAGGCTTGCACGGAGTCTAAGAGTAGTGTAAGACTCCATGCAGCCCTCGCGATCCAGGAACAGCCCGAAATTCCGTGTAAGAGACCAGCTAAAACATCTCTTACACGGACTGGGTGTGGATATGCTAATCACCTCACTTGCAGCCGAAAGGCATGCAAATGAGATAGATTAGCGATCCACGAAGCTCAAACCAGCCCGTGTAAGAGTCGTGTTAGCTGCAGAAATGTACTCAGTTGACAACTGAGTACGTTTCTGCAAATAACACAATGGAGCCATGTCAGCTCCAAATAAAGGGTGCATATGTGTCAGGCAGCATGCCAATGGCCAAATATGTGGCCATTGGCAAGGTACCCCAATGCAAATATGATAAAATATTTTTTTTTCAGCGATCGCTGATGTTTAAATGCAGTGCAGCCCCGCGCAAACGGGCTGTGCTACATAAAACATAAAAATGAAGGTTATAAACCCACAAATGTGGGTTTTATGCAATGCATGGATTTACAATGCAGGGACCAGCAGACCAAAATCAACATGACCACCATTTAGTGGTTGCTAAGGGGGGAAGCTGAGTCTAAGACATGTAACTAAGCATTAGTAGGCAATCCTATGTAAATGAGTGTTAGGATACTGAATCCCACTGTCACATAGCAAATGAGCACATTCCGAGTAGTGTAAGCATTACATATGGGGGAGGAACAGAGTAAGAGATAGGTGACATCACAGGGTGGCATGGCAGAAAGAAATGCAGTTCATTGGAGGTCAGTGTTACGTGACAGATGTCAGACACATATCATAGAAAGAGGAGTGCCACAAGATAAGCATGGGAAAGTCAACAAATGGAAGGTGTACACTATTGCCAACACCAAAGTTTCTTGCTGGGCGTGCCTGCGCATGTGTGCATGCCAGGAGGCGCGAGTAGGGCAGTGTGCACACGTGTAAGGCAGACTGAGCATGCGGGAGCCTGTAGGCAGACTTGTAAGACTGTTTGCGCTGGTGTGCGCGCATTTTAACCCGAATAAGTAGATTCTAAACTGTGTAAGCATGTGTGCGTGTGCATGTAAGCCACTGTGAGTGTGTTTCCACTGGTATGCGCATTGCTCCCCCCTGAGGAAACAGAAAGGAAAAATGAAGCAACAGAAATAGTAGGAAGCTAGCAGGGAATACTGCTGGAGCTAGCAGGTGAAAACAATTAGAAGCAGGCAATTACACAGGCAGAATACTAGCCTAGCCCAGCACTTAAAAGTCTGCAAACAGCAGTGCAGTATGATTCTCTCAAGAGACACTGCAAGACAGGATTAAGCTATTAGAAGTGAAAACTGAAAAAGCTTCACTCAGACCAAAAATGCTAGGGGCTGCCATAGCTGTCATAAGGAGACATAGGCGACTTGCTGAGGGTGGTGACAATGCAAATGCTGCCAGACAACCCACAGTGAGGAGACGGAGAAGAGTGTACAGGCCCAGGGTCACCTACCAGGGGTTACATGAGCTGGAGATACTGGAGCGCTATAGAGTGGACAGAGACCTCTTGCAGCAAATTGTTGAGCTGTGCAGGCCACGCCTCACACACAGAACCAACAGAGGGGAACCCATCCCAGTGGAAACCAAGGTATGTGTTGGCCTAAGAATACTAGCAACAGGTACCTTCCAGAGACCAACTGGTGATATGATGGGGATATCACAGGCATCAGCCTCCAGGGTACTGCATCAGTTCCTGGATGCCATGTCAGCACATGTCGGTGATCATGTATATTTCCCCAATGCCCGTGAGGTATTGGCCAGCAATATGCGTCTCTTCCAGCAAATAGCGGAATACCCTGAGGTAGTGGGTGCAATAGACTGCACGCACATATGCATCAAAGCACCAGCTGGTGAGCGGGGTAGGGCCTACATTAACTGCAAGGGCTTCCCCTCTATCAACTGCCAGGTCATCTGTGATGCTCAGGGCATAATAATGAATGCGTGTGCTGGCTGCCCTGGGATCTACCATGATTCCCATATCTGGCATTTGACGCAGCTGTACCAGACATTTGCCGATGGGGACATCCCACATGGTCACCTAGTGGGGGATGCAGGTTATGCACTGGAGCCATGGCTGATGACACCCATCAGAAACGCACACACACCTGAACAGGAACGCCATAATGAGGCACATGCACAAACACGTAATGTAATAGAGTGTGTTATTGCGCTGCTCAAGTCACGGTTCCGGTGCTTGGACACATCTGGTGGAGCCTTGCAGTACTCACCAACTACATGTACCCAAATTATCATGGTATGTGCTATGCTACATAATATGATCCTGCGAAAACAGCTACAGCAGGACCAGCATAGGGCCGGGACAAACAGCCCCCCACCATTGCCAAGGCCATCACAAGCAGAGCGTGACTCGGAGGAGGAACAACCTGAGCCTGTCCCTGTAGGCAGAAGGAGGCGTGCCCAGTATGCACTGGCCTTGGCAAAGAGGTAATGCATAGCACATACACTGGCTCAGTAGGAACCCTGGGAATGATACCCCTCTCTGACTCACTCATATAGTAATAGGGATGCCTAACATGACATAACCTGCTCTCAAACATGTACAGGGAGTGTAGTATGTGCATCCAACAGAGGCAGCCCTGCAGCACCACCTGAGGCATGATTGCCATGTGTTAAGCAATGTAACACCATCTAGTATATGCAAACATGAAGACCCAACCTAACATCTCACCCTCACCAAGCATGATGCCACACTATGAAGACAACAAGATCAAGTACAATAATTGGCTGAGGTATTGCTGTTAGCCAGGGGAAAACATGGCTGACAGCCTGGGCTGACATGCCGAGCAAGACATGATGCCCCACCTGCTAGGGATGGCACGCACCCAGCACACCTGGCTGTGTAGATACTGGCAAAGGATGCTGTCACCCCCACTGTGCCTGGAATAGGTAAGTCTGAAAACACAAACCCACCAACATAGGTAGCACAAGGGATAATAACCTGGACGTAATGCTACCCAATGCCAGAAGTCTAACCTGCAAGGTGCATGCAGACCAAACCCACCACAGCATGGAGAATGGTAATATGTGTTCTGTAACAGAAACCTGGGCAAGGCCCAGAAGAGCACCCTAATACTACCAGGTTATTCCTCATACCATGTTCTACAGCTCCAAAACATGGAACACATGACAATAACAGTGTGGCTACCAGTAATTATCAAGAATAAACACACACCCAGGTTGGTACCACAGCAAGAAGCAGCATGGACTATCCACGGGCAAGTAACACTGTCTCAAACTGTGCACTTGTTTGAAGCCTGCTACAGACCCCACTCACAAACTCAGGTACCCCAGCCAGCCTTCCTGAAGACACTTCAGAGTATAAATGTCCCAACAAATACCAAACAAGGCACACACAAAGTATGACATAGGTGGCAATCCATTATGTATGGAAGAAGTAATCATGGACCTAGGGACACAAGTGGACGGTAACCTGTCATGTGACACTCACATTGCCAAGGTGGCCAGGAAGACCTGCTATATTGCCCACCTTAATATGAAAGGATGCACATGTAGAGCTACAGAGGTCACTGTGCCCCCATATCCTTCCCTTATCAGGCCCATACGAGACAACTATGCCCCAGTTTGGATGTACCTTACCTTACACATGCAGCAGTCAGAAAGACCCCAAATGTACCCCACCAACAGGATAAAGGGTCCAAACATTGGACATCTGCAGCCTGGCTGAAGAAACCACAACCCAATTCAGAAGCATACTGCACAGTCAGATGTGATGTATGCCTGATGTACAAGGCCATGTCCAATCCAGAATGAATGGACATGCTCCACTGCAGAAACCCCAAATCCAGCAGACACACCACAGTGAGATATCTGAACCTCTACACATAGATTAATAGTATGTGCTGGAGGGACAGACCCATAACCCAGAGGCTCAGGACACTCTGGAACAAAATCCCAGACCATAATAGGCTGAGCTCCACACACAAACTCAACAAGATAAATCCGGTGAAGTGCATGGGAGATAGTAGGTGTACACTGGGGGCCATCCTGGTGTCACATCTAGGAAAGTAAACCCTATGTGGGCATAATATGCACATTGCAAGGGGTGTTGAGACCCACACACAGTCTGTCCGTGCTCAAACAAGGCCAGGGCAGATAGCCTAGTATGAACCTATGATGATACAAATTGTGCAGGACACAAAGGATTATCACACAGCTGTCCTACCTGATGGTAGGAACCATGGTGATAATCCACAGATATGCTCTGCAGCACTTTAATATCACAAACAATACACCAAACCCACACACATTGCCAACAGCCTATGAAACAGATTCCTTCCAACCTCCGCACCAGCACCTAACTGCCAAATATCTATCCCAGGAGAGTGCTGGCCCCCCGACATTGCAGATGCTGAGGTAACAGCCAGCATCCACAAAGCACAGCACACAGTATCAATGGTACCAGATGGTGTCCTTGGTTGTGTCCAACAAGTACTGTAAGAAGAATGGAACAGCAAATATCATTACTGTGCACTATCAGTCCTACCACAGGATATGTACCCAAAGAGCGGTGTACAGCAACAGTGGTCCCACACCACAAAGGGGTGCCTGAATGGATACTGCAAACTATCATCCCTCAACCCCAACTATCCAGGTTGGCAAAGTAATGGAGAGGATGATCATGGAACCCATGAATAACGAGATTGGGTACATACAGACATTGGACCCTACCCAGTGTGGCTGTCATAGGGCAGATCCTGCCCTGTACACATGTCTGACTCATGTGAAACGTGAACCAAGCCCAGTGATGTGGGGAATGTTGATCACACAGCCTATCTGGACCTTGCTAAACCCTTCCATACAATACCCTACTTGGCGGTACAGATAAGCTCACCAGCCTAACTATAAACCCCTATGCAAGTAGATGGGTTGCAAACCAGCTCAAGGACAGAACTGACCTGGCAGACATGCTGTAGCCATGGCAGACTGCAAACCAGGTACAATTGGCATCCTACAAGGCATGGTCCTGGGACCTCTCATGTATGCTATATATGTCACATAGGTACAGGCCAACATGGAAGGACTCTGTCTGAACAGGTTTGCAGAGGACTACAAACTGGACACCATATCAGACCCTCCAGCTGACACAAGCAACCTACAAAAGGCACACATAGAAACACACAAGTGGTGCCACAGCCATGTCAACAAGCTAAATGCAGAATAGTGTATAATCAACCCCTGTGGAAACACAGTACATGGCCAGAAATTACCACATAGGTGTTAACCCAGTAAGTACATCAGTAGCAATAAGAGACCTGGGGACACAAGGTGATAGATATCCTGCATGTGACAACCATGTGTCTGTAGTGGTTACAGAAACATACTATATACCTACCTAATCATGAAGGTCAGCACAGCTTGGTTAGGGTAGGTCAATGTGCCTCTCCAGTCATCCATCAGCAGCCTCACAAGTGTGTACAATGGTCCTTCAGGGATGTACCATAGCAGACACCTGCAGCAACTGGAAAGACCACACAAATACCCCGCCAGGAGGATTGCAGAGCTGTATCAGATGCCATGTGTTGCCTGAGTAAAGAAACTGCAGCTCCACATATTGCCATACTGCCTGGCTGGAGGTGAACTGTGCCTGATGTATAGAGCCATGACCAACCTGGTATCAATGGACATTTGGCACCATGTAAACACTAAATGCTGGTGACCTATGCAGCTGACAGGCCTGAACCCCAGCACAGACATAAACAGGACATGCTGTACTGATTGGTCCATAACCCAGAAGCTCACTCCACTCACGACTAAACTCCCACTGCAGGATATCCAGGGAGTCCCTCAGTGACTGTCATCCAGAGGAATCATGAAGACTGGATGGGAGATGGTAGGTGTACCCTGGATATCACCTGCATGTCATGGGTAGACATAGGCACAGCACACTAACCATGACATATGTCATGGCAAACACCAGTAAATGTGTGTTGAAGGACAAACACTCTCTGACTAGCATTACAAATGGACTAGGGCACATGGCCATTGTTTGTCACTGTCCACACAAGTTGTGGAATACATTAACAATGTCAAACAATCATGTACTAAGCTGTCCATATCTGAACAAAATGCAACATGGTCATATCTGCACAACTGGCCCTCAACCAGTTTGGTGTGCTCACTATAAACATTACAAGCAGTGATAGGACTGAAACCAATTATACTGTCCACCACAGTGAAAGTTCTGCACCAGTACACTACACAACAATACAACTGTTTGGTTAGCAGGAAAGGATGATGACAACTGTATGCAAACTATCCCATGGCGACCCTGCAGGCACAGCATAATGCCTGTTAGGTTCAGACACACAGCAGTTGGGCAGTAAGAACACAACCTGATGTCCAACACTCAACTGTACATGTGATATATAGATGGTGTCCACACACAAACAGAAATGTGGTGGTTCACAGATCCCAACATAAGGAAAGGTCACACTGGGCATGCTCGCACACTTAGATAAATGAGATGTGGCAGTCAAGAAGCCATACAAACTGCGAACTGGGCATGCTCACACACTTAGGCCATGTCACAGTTCAGCAGTTGCACACACATATCTGGCATTTATATGTGTTAACACAGGAACCTCCCACAATACAGACATCTGCCCAGTGCACACAGTGAAGTTACAACAGAGACATAAGTAAAGTACTGGATCCCACTCATATGCAAACATCTCCCACAGTACACACTTTGTTTATAGAGATAGGAAAGGCTATGGCAATAAAGACCCACAAACAGTATATGAGCAACAGATACTTGCATCTGACAGGTAAACATATGGCCGTAGAGTGCAATACCTGACTGTTGTCCCTAGGGAATACAGAAGGCTATCCACAGTGTATTTGCCATCTGCCTCCACAGTACAGTAGGCCACTGTGCCTGTGCAAAGTTGATGCATAGATATGCTCTCCCCTGTACTGATGGATAGTCACAGATGTACATACCTCTTCATCCATAATGATGTCAGCACACTATACATATGTCAGGAGCAGAAATATACCCAGTAATGGGACTAGTGCGCTCCGCTACTGCGTCTCTAACAAGTGTCATAACATAGTTAGGTAGGGGTTTGAATCCTGCAAATGCTCAGTGTGTGTGGGGGGGAGTAGTGTGTGTGCAATTCCATGTGTATGTGAAATGTCCCTTTTGGCAACTATTACTACACAACACATGCTGCATATTCCACTGACTAAACACTGATGATGTCAGCACCCTATAAGTACAGCAGGAGAAAGCAATCCTCCCAGTAATGCAAATAGTGTGCTCTGCTAATGGGTCTCTTACAAGTGTCATAACATAGTTAGGTAGGGGTTTCAATCCTGCAAATGCCCAGTGTGTGTGTGACTGTGTGTGGGGGAGTAGTGTGTGCAATTCCATGTGTATCAGAATTGTCCCTTTTGGCAACTATTACTACACAACACATGCTGCATATTCCACTGTCTAAACGCCGATGATGTCAGCACCCCATAAGTACAGCAGGAGAAAGCAGTCCCCCCAGTAATGCAAATAGCTCACTCTGCTAATGTGTCTCTTACAAGTGTCATAACATAATTAGGTAGGGGTTTGAATCTTGCAAGTGCCCAGTGTGTGTGGGGAGTAGTATGTGCAATTCCATGTGCATGAGAAATGTCCCTTTTGGCAACTATTACTACACAACACATGCTGCATATTCCACTGTCTAAACACTGATGATGTCAGCACCCTATAAGTACAGCAGGAGAAAGCAATCCCCCCAATAATGCAAATAGCGTGCTCTGCTAATGGGTTTCTCACAAGTGTCATAACATAGTTAGGTAGGGGTTTGAATCCTACAAGTGCTGACTGTGTGTGGGGGAGTATTGTGTGCAATTCCATGTGTATGAAAAATGTCCCTTTTGGCAACTATTACTACACAACACATGCTGCATATTCCACTGTCTAAATACTGATGATGTCAGCACCCTATAAGTATAGGAGGAGAAAGCAATCCTCCCAGTAATGCAAATAGTACACTCTGCTACTGCAACTCTCACAAGTGATCTAACATAGTTAGGTAGGGGTTTGTATCCTACAAATGCCATGTGTATTTTTGTCAGACAGTTTGTCCATGTGTGTGGGGTGTTATTCCCAATATTGCATGACATACATTATATCAGTAATATCAACGCACACATGATGTATGTGTGTGCCACCTACACATATGTACCTGTGAACTGCAAGAGTTCCCATGTCCGAAGCCTGCCTCATGTGAATACATGGAATATGCACCAGACAACTGTATGCCTGTGGTGTACTGTGCAGGGGCTGCATGTGGTATGTGACTGTACAGTGTGGGTTGTAGATGGTGTCATCCCACCAGCGAGGAATACATGATTGGTCTGGAGCATATAGTCCACATGTTGGTGATGAACAGGTGCAGCATGTTGTCACCACTTGTGGGAGTGGTAACAAGTTGTTCCATAGCAATGCAGGGAATGAATGATAACAACCCTTCAGATAGGGTCTTGCAGCTAGAATAATGCTCACACTGTATGTTTGGGTAGTCGCAGTACAACCATATAATGGTGTGTGTAGAGACCGTCATATTCCCAGTGTTGTCAGGAAGGCCAAGTGGGTTTCCTGGGTATGGGAGTGTGGTGTGTGCCAGGCTATGAACCTGAAGGCAGTCTAACCCACTGTGTGTTGCACATGGAGAGGCTCTGATGCTTTGTGCAGTGCCACCAACCTGGGGGTGTGTGTATCCGAGGTGCCTTTGGATACAACCTCTCTGTTCTGGGTTGGTGCATGTGTAGGGGATGACAAGCATGGTATCAGGAATGACCTAGCACTGATGGTGTGCACCTGGGAGCCTTCTACCAGGAGTCTGTTACTGCATGGATATTGCTGTACCCCATGCTAAGGACTGTTTCCACTGCATGCATCTTGAGGTTTACACTGCTGCTGATGAGTAGCATTGCTATTAGTGTCCCATCCCGTGTGATACCTGTGTAGGTGGCTATGTAATGTCAGCCTTGCATACAAAGGCACTATGTGTGTAGCAACAGCCTCTGCCAGTATACACCAGCCCATGGGTGACAGGTGCAAGCTGTCCCAAGCAAAGCAATGTGGCATGTCCAGCATGTAATCCCACACCGACAGGCATTGGATCCCCTTTGGATGTCACTGAAAGATACGTTAATTAAAGAAACTGATGATCCTGTCTGCATATTCTGGCAGCATTCATGGTGAGGGTAAGATGCTACTCAAGGCCAGGGTCATACCAGCCTGTGCCAAAAGCTCAAAGAGCCCATCTATGTCCTCTAACATGTAGTCCAGGGAGGTGCGTCAGAGGTCATACACACTGGCACAGACAATGACTGTGACATACTTCTACATGTCTTGGAGTGACCGCTTTGCTTGTGTTATGTGGTGGATGATAGTGCCCGATGGGCAGCTGAGTGTGACCGTCACCTTGTTCAGCCTGGGAGCAGGACCACCGTGTACGTGACAATAGAGGTACCTCATACAACTGTAGCAGGTGTGTTGTCTAGCCGTATGGCCTGAGACTGTTTGGCACACAGGCTTTGTGAGCTATGTGTTGCATGTGCTCTGCTCTGGCATAATGTTTGCTTGTGTGTCTGCTTTGCAGGTGTCAGCTGCTCAGGCAGGATGCTATTCTGAGAGCCCAATAATGTACCTGTGTGTTTCTGTGTTTGGATTATGGTCTTGGCAGGTCTATGGGAGACTGGTACTGTATTCACTGTAGTATCCCACCCCACCTGACAGGGAATGCCAGTGCTGTGTAAACAGAGCTTAGCCCCCAGTTTGGCTATGTGGTTGCATCTCTCACATGTGTTGTACGTGGATGGGAAGGGGAGAGGGTTGTCTGTGTACATGAGGCAACTGTAACATTGCCACATGACTCACAGATTCACCAACTGGACCTGAGAGTAGATCGACAGATGACCTTTCCACATGCTACCATAGCACTGTGACTCCCATACTAAGTAACAACACATAGGGCCAATGGGGAACAAGGTACTCAAGGTGACTATGTGAGGGTGTAATGCTCCTGATTTGTTAGTGCTGGCATATATGAATGCTGTCTTGAGCAAATGTGAGGTAAGTCATATGCAATGTGTTACAGGCAAGCTACATGCAAACAGGACAAACAGTGATGTTCTGTCAAGTGACACATGGACATCAGTACAGTAAGCAACACAGATGTCACTAGGGATCCACAGAGGCACTGTATATCTGCACTGCAGGTGGAATCAGTGTTTCAGGAACATAACAGGCAAACATGCATACAAACAAAGCTACAGTCAGCAGGCCTGTATGCAGACTATGCTACAACAGACATGGTGTACAACTTCCAGTATGTAACAGTGCATATATGCAGGCACACTAAGCCAGTACCCAGACATTCCCAGGTCAGACAGGCTGGCTCCGGCCACACCCCCCACAAGTGTATAGACCACATAACTTTGTAATATTGAATAACTGGCCTGATACCCAAGTGCTCATACCTGTAATAATACACATGTCAAATATCAGACACTGAGCCCTCACTCAGCAGTTCCAGACTTAGTATGATGTATGCTACCTGTCCTGGCACCACAGTATCCTTGACATGTATGGACACTCTCCCTCCTGTCATAGTTAGTTCTGTGTTTTGGTGCTGTTATGCATGGTATGAGGTGTGACCTTGTAGTGCTAGTGTGCTCTTGTGAGCCTTGAACCTGTTGTGTAGTACTGCACAGATATCAACATCCTGGAACATCTGCATTGCAGAGTCGTGTGTGGACAGCATGCAACTCGCAGTTGACATGGCCATCATTGAGTATCAATATGTACATTGTTGTATCCCCTGTGCTACCTATGTAGGTGGCCATCCCTTCACAGCCTCACCACCAGTA
Source organism: Protopterus annectens (assembly GCF_019279795.1). Classification (NCBI taxonomy): domain Eukaryota; kingdom Metazoa; phylum Chordata; order Ceratodontiformes; family Protopteridae; genus Protopterus; species Protopterus annectens. Next base: position 1,090,937,577 of record NC_056729.1, on the reverse strand, counting down.
TGCAAAGATGTGCAAACAAAACACTGTGGTAATTACTATAGGTGTACAAAACAATACAATGACATTCATACTGTAACTGCATCAGGCATGCTGGTATATACCCACAATGCTATCATTACACTGTACTGTTGTCAACATCATACTATTACAATATGTCTATATAGTCACCCTGTGCATCAGCACCATGTTAACCTGTTTCTGCTCCGATTTTACAGATTGCAGGAGGTGGCACAGTTTCATCGTATGCACAGGGTATGTACCTGGTATGCCTGAGTCTGCCACTGATACAACCAATTGACATGTCTGTGTGTATGTGTGTTGGTGAGGGACAGCAGTACAAGATGGGGCAATGTTGATGCAGTGTGTGCATGTATGCGGTAGCCCTAGGTGTTATCACTTTGCATGTGTGTATGAATGCACACAGTCCCACCTCATGGCTGCCATATACAGGTGTCTGTGGACAGCCACAGACTGTACCTGCCAGGTTATACAGATCACTGTCTGTGGCCACGGACACGGTACCTGTGCCTGGCAGGGGTGCTACGGACTGTATCAGATACTAAGCCAGACTGGGTACTGTCATCAGAAGCAGGTGTTTGTTGACTGGAGACAGGTCCCTGTTGGGACTGTCCAGCGCCATGTGCACATGGTCTCCTGGGGTGGTCCGATGACAGCACAGACCCAGCATTGCTGGGGCTGCTGCTGGCACTATGTGATTGGCCGCGGCCCTGTTGTCATCTGCGACGGCTGCCAGCTGCTGCTGTTGCTGGCGTATGGCCACGTCGACACCTCAACCGTCCACCATTGCCCTGGCTCATGGACATATAGTTGTGGAACAGATCTAATGTGTCCCCCCAACGTCTGTCAATGACCTCAGTGAAGTTGCGGATGGCAGCCGCAACATCACGCATACTGTCACTCATGGCTGTGCGACATGCTCTCAGCTCCCTCAGACCCTGTCTGGTGTACCGTTCCATACGTGACTGTGCCTGCATTACAGCACGAAACATAGCTGGGGTTGAAAGACCTCTGTGGGCACATCTGACAGGGGCGGTACGCCCATGGATGCTCCCACGAGAACCCATGGATGTCTGCCTGTGTGGTACTGTGTCAGGGCCCTGGCCATGGCTGCAGTGTGGGGATGCATGTGCCACCGGTACCACATTACCCTGGTCAATGCCCACTGTATCCTGTCCATCACCTAGGGACAAAGGATGTATTGGCAGGATGACTGTGCGCATTGATGGGGTCAACAGCTGTGTAGTGTCAATTGGCTGACCAATGATGGACCCTGGCACACCTACCTGTGCCATTACACAGGTATCATCATTATCACTATCCACAGCAGCCGATTCAGGTTCCCTGCTGCACGACACCAGAGCAGCACCAGAACCTGTGGGAGTAAGACAGGAAACACAGTTTACAATGTGTACACAATGCCACCACTGATGCACACATGCACACATGCACACATGGGCACATGCACACATGCACACATGCACACATGCACACATGCACACATGCACACATGTGCACATGCACACATGCACACACCTCAGTATATGAGATATCAACCCACAGACACAAACACATCTGCAATCAAACACATAGCACTACTGCTTCAGCCTATTATTACTATTAGTATACAGAGTATTGAAGGTAATGGTATTACACACTCACCAGCATGGATAGGCTGCCTTGCTGTTACACCAGAGGAACCTGCGGAAAAGAGACATTTATCGTCAGTGGGTACAACTGTGCCATTGATACTGTGGGCATGATACAGTTCAGTAGTGCAACAGTTAGCTTCCACAGGTGTACTGCAGATAATGAGGTTATCACTAATGCACATTAATTACCAAGATTACAGCTACAAGATGAGGACACACCTCACACATGCATAACCTAACAGTGTACAGAATGGTCAACTATACACATGGCATGTTACCTGCATGCTCTGTGTCCTGCTGCTGTGTGGCTCCAGCCTCCATCATTACACATGTATGCTGTTGTTGTTGCTGCTGTGCTGGAGCCACAACACTCAGGAGTAGTCCTTCCAGTCTGGTGAGGGGGGGATGTTTAGCCACCCCACCACCTGTGGCAAGCTGCTGCCTGTGGGTATCCGACGCATGCTGATGGACATTTCTAATTAAATCACTGCAGTGATGGCATACCTGCTCATATGTCCAGTTATGTGTACCTATGTCATTTACCCGACGGACCAGGTCTTGCCACAGTGCAGCCCTCTCCTGCTAGTTCTGGCTGGTGCGGGAAAAGAGTACAGCAAAATCCCGCACCAGGCTCTGGTGTATCTCCTCCTCCTCTGCAGTGGAGTAGACTGGGTTCCGCTGGTGAACCATGGCCCTCAAAAGGAGAAGGAAAATATGTCAGCAATATCTGTCAGCAAACTATAGCACACATAATACACATAATACTTGACTGCAGTGATATAACTTAGGCACCATATATAGCATCTGTCTGTTTATTGGGGGATACACATGTACATGACCAGATATCAGTGCTCATCTGACAACTGTGCAACAGTACCTGGCACACTCCATACAACAGACTACTATACTGCAGCAGTCAACACACTGTTTCAGGTACAATACACAACCTCACACTGCAGGTTTGTATCAAGGTACTGTATGGGGAACATTATCGGCCCATGCACTGCACACAATGCACGTTACATATTTCACTGGTAATGCACACTACTCTTACTTGCCATAACCTTACCTACACCACAGTGACATACAGGGTAACACAGCACAACATATGACAATGTAGTATGTGTTGATCGCAATACCTCACACACCTGTGTCTGGCCTCACACCAAGGACACACACTACCATGACAGACAGACAGTCATGGTGAGCAATCACACCAGTACACAACATGCACCCAGTCACTAGCACACTCATTCCACCTCACATATTCCATTTGCAATGTGTTCATGGGTGTGCATTGTGTCCTAGATAGGAAGTGTGCTTTTGGCCCTGGGCCTACAGCAGCATACTGTTATGCTACCCTGCCCCTTGTGACACATGTGTTATGATCGTACCTGCTCCTTACAAGCAGTTAAACTGGGTAACTCATATGGCATATTACCTATCAGCATTACATTCAGCAGGGGTATGTCTGACATCTACTCATGGGGAGCCTTGCTTCTTAATTCTGTGTGGTCTACTACAGGATATGTCATATCTGTGGGTAGGGTCCTGTACCTCCACCATGTGCTCTATACTGCAGTGACAAGGATGACAGACATAGGTAATTTGTGTTGTGGATGTTGGAGATGTTACCATGGTTGGTAGACAACTGTCATGGGTGTGACCGAACTATGTATATCCAGCAGTGGTAACCTCTATGTAGGTAGTCTGTGTGCACTCTGTGGTGTTTGAGTGCATTGACACAGTTACTTGCATATGTCTGTGTCCTTCTCCATATCTGTAGCTGTCATGGCTGGTACATACTGTGTAGGACATTGTGGGGTGTGGAGGGGTACAGTGACCTACATGTCCATAGCTGACACACCATGTCCGCTGACACATTCCATGTACAGGTATTACAGGACTAGTTTGCCACTATGTATATCGATGTGGAGCCTATTGTACACTTGTTGACCCTGTTCCCCCCTGACACATGCAGTGGTGGGCAGGCATGTACATATGTGGTGGTTACTGGTGTCAGTGTTTTTGAATGGGGTATGATACTCCAGTATCCACACTGGTGTTCACTCCATGCCTGTGACACCAGGCACCTGTTGCAAGACGTCTGCACACATGTGCCTCACACAGTCTATATATGTGTATATATATATATATATATATATATATATATATATATATATATATATATATATATATATACACATATATATATATATATATATATATATCTGTATATGGATATATATCTGTTTGTATATATGTATATATAATATGTATATATAGATGTAGATATATACATATAGATGTGGGGAGAGAGGGGGAGTGAGTGAGAAAGAGACACAGGGTGAGTGTGAGTGTGAGTGTGAGGAGGTGGGACAGAGACTGTGAGATAGTCATATACAGACATATCTGTTGTCAGTCAGATCTATGTGTATATGTATAAGTCTCTACAGATATCTATATATGTATGTGTGTATTACATATATCTGTACGTACATATTCTACCAATCTCGATGTCTGTGCAGTAAGTGAGAACCTGGTTCAAGGCTCCTGAGAGCACACCAGCGGTACCAGGCTATACCCCGTATCATGCGTTTTGGCCCCAGGACTCGGGACAAAACATAAAGGGAGGGGGTGTGTCAATATTCATGGAGGACACACACACCTCCAGGTTAGTGGCAACACATAAAGCATCACAGACCATCCAGGTGCAGATGACCATAGGCAAACCTGCTATACAACTGGTAGCATGTTACAGACCACCCTCCCAATCTCAGGGACCACAGTCAGCCTTCCTGTAGACATTGGAGGATATGAATGTCCCACCACACACCATCATATTGGGATACTGCGACTACCCTAACATACACTGGGTGCACTATTCTACCCCAAACACCCTAGCCCAAAGGTTCCCGGAATTCACTATGTCAAATACAATGGAACAGCTAGTCACCTCTCCCACAACAGGAGATAATATACTAGACCTGATCATCACAAACATGGGGACAATGTGCTACACACTGGAAGTATATCCCTCACTAGTCACATCTGACCACAGACTAATCCCCCTGGATATGCATATCCCACCTCCCCCATAACACAGAAGACTACAGTGGGAAACCTCTCACATGCCGACTTTACACGTCTTATAACTGAGTTGGTATCCTTAATGCCCAGTGGGCCAGTGTAATCCACTTCCCACAATGCAGACACCTTCACATATGCTTCTACAGACATCTCCAAGAATGCATGGATCATGCAATCACAAATGAAACCATGACCCTCTCCACCAAGGGCAGGCATCCTGTCTGGTGGACCCCAGCATTGAACAAATTGTATAACAAGAGAAGGTAGCTACTGCACGGCAGAACATACTTTCATAGAGCTACGGCATCTCTGATCAGCATTAGTAGAAAGATACGTTTTGTCGTACAAACATGCAAGGCCAACAATGAGAGGGACATCACTATGGTCACTACAGATAATGACAAGGCCTTCCTCTGCTATGTTACACACCTGGGTGGGAACCCTCAGTTGTGTTCACAGTTAGTTCACAGTGACATACGCTACACTGAACACACAGATAATGCCAACAGTCTGGCAGACAGGTTCAGTGCAGGTTTCTCCCCTCCCTCACCCACACATGTGGAATTACTTATCCCAGCTGACTGTAACCTCCCTGTCATCTCAGATGTCCAGCTGGGAACAACCCTCAGCGGAGCTGTAAACACAGCATCAATGGGACCCAATGGTATTGCAGGTTGCATGCTATGTGAACTACAAGAGGGGCTACACATGCACATTACATGCTATCCAGCCGTAGCCTTACTACAGCATATGTACCTGGACACTAGCATACAGCAATAGTAGTCCCACTCCACACAGGAGGCACCTCTACAGACCCTGGTAACTACCGCCCCATAAGCTTAACCAGCCTGGTCTGCAACACTATGGAAAGGATCATTATGGTAACCATACACAGAGACATTGGGGACTTAGACACTTGATCCCACCTGGTTTGGCTTTGTAGAGGGCAGATCCTGCCTTATGAACCTGGTTGACCTTTTCAAATCCATCACTAGAGCCATTGCTGAGGGCACAGCTGTCCATACAGCCTACCTGGACTTGCCTACGGCATTCGACACAATACCGCACTCTGCCATCATAGACATGATCAACAGCTGAAATGTAAATCCACATGTCACATGATGGGTTGCAAACCGGCTAACAGATAGAAACCCTATAGTCAACCTCACTGGTGCCATGTCAGACTCAGATCCAGTCACATGTGGTGTCCCACAGGGCTCTGTCCTGGGACTGCTCATGTTCGGCATATCATTCTCAGATGTGGAAGCAGACATGGGAGGGTAGTGGCTGACAGTGTTCAAAGATGACTGCATACTGGGCGCCATAGGCGATACACCTGCTGACACATACATCCTACTGACAGGCCTCATGGACACCAACAACTGGTGCCGGAGTCATTGCCTGACACTGCATGCCACATAATGTATACTCATACCCTTTTGGACAGACAAGGTACCTACATATTATCACATAGACAATAACCCACTGAGTACAGACAAAGTAATCGGAGACCTGGTGACACTGTGCAATGCAGACCTCTCATTTGACACCCACGTTGCCAAAGTGGTTGGATGGACTTCCTACCTTGCCCACCTTATCATGAAGGGATTCACATCCACATCATAAGGGGTCATTGTACCCCTATACTCCTCCCTTATCAGGCCCATGACTGTGTACTATGCCCCATTTGGTATGTACCTCACCTGGCACTTGCAACAGCTAGGGGGACCCCATGAGTACATCACCAGGAGGATCAGGGTCTGCAACAACTGTCATATGCTGCCAGACTAATGTAACTCATGCTCTATTCCATAGCATACTGCCTACGTAGGGGTGATCTGTGCCTGATGTAGTAGGCCATGTCCAGTCTGGTAGTGATGGACATGTTCCACCTCATACAATCCAAATCCATCAGAAGCACGACAGCTATGGATTTAAACCTCAGCATACATATGAATAGGACATACTGTAGGGACAGATCCATCACTAAGAGAGTTCACATACTGTGGAACAGGATCCCAGTTCATGTTACACAGTGACCCTCACTGACACTCTTCATGTGTATTCTTGACAGGTGGATGGGAGATCATAGGTTTACAGCAGGGGTCTTCTCTGTGTCACTACTAGACAGAGGCACAGTAAACTAATGCTATTATGTAGGGGGGTCTTCACTGTGTCAGTACTATACAGAGGCGCAAGTTTCTAAATCTATTCTATACACTGTCTGCAGATAGCCTACTACTAAACTATGACCCTGTGAAACTATATATGTCTATGTATTTCTACATACCTCTCTATCTATGTATACACATATGCATATTTTATATATATATATATATATATATATATATATATATATATATATATACATACATATCTCGATATACATACGTATACACATGTTATATATGTATATATATATATATATATATATATATATATATATATATATACACTCCTTTTTAGTTCCACATATGTATACACACAGTAACGTACTGCTGAACACCCATTACTGTACAACCTACTTGTACATTGCACTACAACCTACATTGCTATGTGCACATAGCTATCGTCACATACATATGTATGTGGAGCCTTCAGTGACAGTTTCAGTATGTCCCCGTCCCTATGCACATCTTCATATACATAGATACAGACCAATAACACATCTGGTGGGTTCACAGTATGTAGAGTATTATAGTAGTACTTTACATTACCTGTGTTTGCTGCAGCTGTTTTTGTAGGCTTGCAGTTGCTTGGCCTGCTGTCAGCCTCTTTGCTTTGTTGTTTCAGTTTTTTTCTTTTTCTTTCTTTCTTTCTTTCTTTCTTTCTTTCTTTCTTTCTTTCTTTCTTTCTTTCTTTCTTTCTTTCTCTCTCTCTCTCTCTCTCTCTCTCCCTCTACCTCCAGTGGGTGCAATGACAGTATTACATGTGTGGACTGGGAGTACAGGATGCTTTTGTAGGTATCTGCACATGTCCATGTGATGGCCTCTGCACCAATTGTTAGCCAGCATTTACTAATTGCATGCAGCCTGTTGTGTAGTGATTGCAGTTCTCACTGTGATTACAGGACTGTGCTATAAAAAGGTCTGTTAGGTAGGCATAGCCCTTTCAGATTATCAGGGTGGGGACTATGCTGGTTTGCTGTGGACACTGTTCTGTGAGTGTAAGGGTTGGTATGTCTCTCATATTTCAGGCTGTGTTGTAGACACTGCAATGCATGTTGTTCTGTAAGCTGAGTATTCCTTCCTCCAGTGTCCTGTTCTCCATGTGTATGTAAACTGACACCTACGACTAGTAATACTGTGTATATGGGTGTGTGTGCTTTCCTGTGGGGATTGTGGTGTAACTGGTATATAGCAGTGGCTCTTGCAATCTGTTGCTATGGCTTCAATATTTGGCCTTTACATTCACTTGTTGTATGCCTGCTAGGTGTCTTTCCTGTAATGTGTTGCTATGGCTTTCCTATTTTCCATTTACTTTCACAGTTTGTAATGCTTGCTAAATTTGGCCAGCAATTCCCTATGTGTTTGTTGTGGTAGGGTGTTACTGCATGCAGTATGGTCTGGCCATGGTGTGGGCCTTGACACTTACAGGGGTATTTGATCATGCTGCTGAGCAGGCCTCAGATACTCTCCTGTGCATCTTTTATCAGCCTCATGGAATGGTACATAGCAGTGGGTTACTCCAATGACATATTCTGATACTCTGCAGTTGTGACTGTGGGTTATTTCAAGCATATGTATTAGTACACCATTTGTGCCATGCAGGTGGTCATATCTTCAGACAGTCATAGTTACCATTGCATGTGTAGTTACACCTTTCTGCCTACTGTTAGTACATTTGACAGGGTGTCAGTGGGGCACAGTTGACATTTGTTTTCACATCAGGGACATCACTGTAACTCAGTCACAGTTGCTATGTCTGATCTCTTAACTATTCAACTATGGCAGTGTTTATCCTGCTCTGAGTATGTGTGTGACTTGCCAGATGCTACTGTGACATTATTACCTAGTAGCTACCAACTAGCATGACTGTTTCTCAGCACACAGTACTATTTTACAAATCCACTAGATTTGACAGTAAATATACATGACATGCTTTGTGTTCTAGACTTGTATATTCCCTTTACATTAATTCCTACTATTTTATGATATATTTCTTTCAGCACAATGTTCTTGTATAGCAGTCATGGCTTAGTGGTAAGTCATGCAGACTAGTGTTTCCAAGGTCCTGGGTTCGAGACTGCGGGAGGTATTTTATTTTGCTGCTGAGAAAACTACAGGCCTTGTAATTCAGAGTGACTAAGGCACTTTTAAGCAGTTGTAATCGGGTTAGTGCTGGTTTGCGCAGAGGCCACGGATGCGCACTGCCGCTTAGCTTCGCGCACACCCGCTTACTACTGCTTAAAAGTGCTTACTCTCACGCACACCCACGCTATTTTCTTTGAAAGAAAATAAAATGGGGAGATAGGAAAGTGGTGAAAAAGGGGTCACAAAGAGGGTAGGACAGTAGGGAAACAAGCTTGGGTTTTGCAGGAAGGATGTAGGAAAGGCCCATAGCTGCCCATTTCTTCGTCAGCAACAGCTGTGCATATGTTTGTAATTTGGTGTGAAATTTGAAACATTCTACCCCTGAGAGAGGTGTGAGGACAACAATAATACTTGTTGTACAGCCAATTGTAATTGCCAGTTTACATGTCCAGCAGACATGTGTGCAAAATGGGCAGCTATGTATGGGGCATAATTTTTTTGTGGGTACAGAGTGCCCCTTTCTTTTTTCAGGTGAGAGTGGTATGTGAGGTACAGGAAGTTGGTATAGCTGGGGAGGTAGGTAGGGGAGGTTAACAGACAAGACAAACAAGACGGATACAGGGGTGGTGTATGACACATGTGAAGGGGTTACACAATTGATGGGGATGGATGTTTGGATATCTTGAGCCCATGAGCCCACAGATGGCAACAGTGGAACTGAGATCTCCACCCATGGGCAGTTGCCACTGTGCCTTCACTGCCCAGGAAGGAGCTGTGCTGGGGGTTGTGTATGCCGGGCAGCAGGCACGCCTGTGAGTTGTGCCACTCATGCCTCAAGCTGGCGTAGGGGCCCAAGCACAGTGTGCCAGATCTCCTTACGCACCACAGTCTGGACACTACGGAGCGTGAGTGGATGTTCTCCTCCAGCCATTCTTGCAGAGGGGAGACGAGCCCCATCCCCTGCAGCACTTCCACCCGCAGGTGGCACAGGGCCACTGGAGGAGGGTATGGCCTGGGCACTACTGCCAGGTGCACTCGCCAGCTGAGGTGGGAGAGGTGGGTCCACTGGAACCTGCCTTCCCTGTCGTCCTATGTTTTGCATTATGTTATGACAGTTTGGGTTAGTAACGTACAATACCATTCACAATTAGTTGTAACAGCATGCATTAGTATTCCCATTAACCAAACACCCATAAATTCAAGCCATTGAACAGCAAGCATAACACATGCATAATTTGAACAGCAATACACAATCCAACAACATGCAGGGTTGATTGATGGCAACAGGCCATCAGGTTTGGATGTATGAACAGGGCAGATGCATCAACGTACATGCAAATATGTATGAACCAACAGGACAAATGTCCAAGGGTGTTAATTGTGAATGCACATACCCATTTCACATGGAATGGATTATTTGTGGTTATAGGGTAGGGTGAAGAAATATTTAATTAACAACTTCAAATACCTATACATATGCTGTACATTTCTACTAGCTGCAGATATATACACACTAAAGGTCTGCCTACAGTTTCCTATGTGATAACTACTTCAAGTTGGTGATAGGAATGTTACTGCTACATCAATATACATTTCATATTTATTCATACACATTCATATCTGACTCTGTTCAGCTACATCATCCTGCTACATTTGCTTTATATAGCTATAGACAACTGTGGATGTTTGGTATTTCAGACAACCATACTATCTGCATATTGCAGACTGAGAGCAATATATCCAGATTTTGGGACACACATTCCAGCTTCAGTACTGTTTTCAACACATGTTGCTGTTTGGTTCTGCCTGTCACATTCATTTTATTCTGTACTGACTGCAGTATACTTTATTCAGGAGTTATTACGACTTTATTGGTGGATTCATACCTATTTCTCACACTCTCTCACTTGTTTTATTTTTACAATTCAGGATGGTACTTAATTCTAGGCTTTATTGACATGTTTTACCTTTAGTTATAACAATCCTTTCCAACAGTCTCACTTATGTCATGTTTCTGAATTTCAACAGGGATACATTTCACACATGTGTTTTACTCAGCTTCTGCAGCTGTACTTTTCAGCCTGCTGCAGGTTATGTACTATTATATTACAGGTGGGACATCTTTATTTCAGACTTGTTTCATTTTTATGTTTGGATTACAGGCTGCATCACACTTTTGTAATCAAGCAATACTTGCAAACCCTCTTACACTGTTACTTGCACATTTTATTAATTAGTGACTACACTGCACTCTTTTGCTAACTGTCATACTTATATATTTATTTACAGTTACAGGGAGAGAATTACGGACCTGCCTGGTGGCACAACCACACCAGCCTATCGCCATAGGCTCGACGGTTCGCAGAACGGACACCTGCAGCTGTAATATAAATTAAGTAATATTGGAATACACATCTCCATAATATCAGCTAGGTTAATTTCTTACATAAATAATTACATGTAACTTACTCAGTAGTAGGGTGTTGGGCATTTGCCGGGCCTCCTGGATCCAATGGTTCAGTTGGTCCTGCTTCCATCTCTTCAGGTCCACGTGGTAGTGATGGACCTGCTCACCAGTCCTTGGTATTCCTATGGCACTGGTGAGATCATGTGCCAACCGGTCCCACACCTCAGCCCTATATGCTCCCCACAGGACCTGGCCCTGCATGAGTTGGGTCTCATGATTATGGACGAGGAGCCAAACCATATATTTGGACTCCTCAATGCCCCACCTCTGTGCTTGGAAGCAACTACCCTCTCCTACACCTGACATCCTGGCTGCAAGTTGGTTCCACAATCGGTTATGCTGCGTATTCCCACCTATGGGGCTTATATATGCCATTTTTCCCGCACTTATCTGTGATTGGCCATTTTGGAATTGTATCAGCTTCACAAAACCTGCTTTGTCATGCTCCTCTTTCTATTCATTCCTATATATATGCTATTACTGCATTTCTAAGTACAACTGTCATGGCTTAGTGGTTCAGTACTTTGACTTTGGTGCATGGTATCCTGGGTTTGAACCTGGCCATTGTTTTTTATATTTTATGACTGTCTACACAGGCTAGGAGGTGTGTCTGTGTAAAGGTAGTTTTGATACAGCTTGCTCAACGTTGCCTGTCGGTTAGCTTGTTGGCGCGGTCCGCAGCTTCGCGCAAACGGATCACGCTGGTTTACGTGTGGTTTGGCTGTCAGCGCGCATATTACACTCAACTCAGCTACAGGCACACAGTTTCAGCGTGTTAAAATGCTGCTCAACCCCGGGCACTCATTTTACACCTATTCAACCACTGCTCACCTACGGGCACTCATTTCACACCTGTTGTAACACTGCTCACCTACGGGCACTCATTTTACACCTGTTAAAACACTGTTCACCTACAAGCAGATATCCTCAACTTGTTAGAATGTAGCTCAGCTATAGGCACATCTGTCATGTTTATTTATTTTTTTATCTCACATTTCTTCAAAATACATGGCCCATTCCATTACATTTTACAGAAAATATAATTTTATATATGTACATATATGTCAGGGACTTGTTTCATGCTTATTTCACTAAAAATAAAAATTGATGTTGTGGGGGCTCAAACCACGACTGCCTCCTCTTCAGCTGACGTCTCTACCGCTACACTATTGCTTCTTGGCTTACTTTGCATATTTAGTTCTTATATGCTTTTCCACTGACTGCTAACTGTGGCTAAGCGCCGGGCACGCCCGCGCAAACGAGCTCACTCATGGGCAAACATCTTTACAACGTATAAAAAAAAATATAAGATGTTCATTTATACATTTTATGTTCATAGTCTGTGGGGTCATGTGTTGTGTTGTGTTTATTCACATTTACACGGACTCTGTTGTGGGGGTTTACTTTCGGGACTTTTACTCTTCTGGGGCGTGTCCGTTTGCAGGGCTCGCCCTACAGACACTCCCCCTACTGTCTTACACGGACCGTGTTAGCCTTAGGTGTGATTCAGCATGCTCTCATGCATATGCATGACATGCTGACACCACACCGTTTAACTGCAGCCTCCGTGTAAGCCTTGTAACTCTTACACGGAGGCTTCGTGAATCCTGCCCTTAGTATGTAAAGTAAGAGTTAGGAGCATATACACACTGGATAGTGTGATGAATACAGGACTACCTCAGTGGTCATACTGGATTCAATATTATTCATTATATTTATGTCTGAGTTTTGTAAAAGCACCAGTATTTGGGCCATCAAGTTGGCTGATGACTCCAAGTAAGGACCTGTCATCACCGACACTAGTGAGCATGGGTTTCTTTTAGTTTCCATCCTAGCTTTTCATGCACTATGAAAATGTCTCTTCTTTTTGAAAACTAATCTAAACATTTGATTATATATCATTTTCATAGGTTTGCAATACACTTAGCATGTTTGCAAGGAATTTTAACTTCTTGCAATATCACAATATTTGCTTTACACAACTGCAAATAATGTCTAATAACATGGTGCTACTGATGTTAATTCAGACCTCTTGCATTAGGCATAACAAGCTGTAACATACTAAACATCAATAAACCTTGAAACAATCAACTGAGATATATATTTGTATAATAAACTACTGTTATCATAAAGGATGCCCTTACATAGACTAGAAAGAACATAAACAGGGAAATAAAGAAGGCAAACCGTGCCTACGGACAGAAAATCCAGAGTCACTTCTCAGACGTAAGGGACTCCAGATAATCCTTAATAGACTACAGACCTGTATCTTCAAAATGTGATGACAACACTGAATTTCTAAATGCAAAGTGTGATGACAACACTGAATTTCCAAATGAGCTCAACACCTACTTCAACAGGTCTGACATAGGAAATTGCACAAAAGCAACAAAACTCACAACCACCAGGCAAAATGAAGTAGTACTCTGCTTCAACTCAGCTAATGTTTAGAAAACTCTAAGCTGGGTGAACCCAAGGAAAGTAGCTGGACCGAACAATATTCTGGGATGTGTGCTAAGAGACTGTGCTGTTCAACTGTTGATTGTTCTTACTGACATATTTAACATAGGTTCATAGGTTCATAGATAGGTACTAGGCTATCTGCCCAAAGGCATTTATAAGCCTAGCCAGAATGTGTTGGTTTTCGTCACCCCCTTAGATTAGTTGCCCATACCTCAGTCCAGCAGAGCCACTGAAGTGATCCCAGGGGTAAACTTTCTGTTTCCATCCACTCGTCAAGGTTTTTCTTGAAGAGTGTTAGTGAGGAGCTCTGCCTAATGTAGATTACAATCTTGTTCCAAAGCATGGGAAGTCTCTGGGATAGGACTCTATCCCTCCAGCATGTCCTATTTATTGTTGTGGTGAGGTTTAGATCCCTAGAGCATGTGGCTCAAGGGGATATGGTTTTCTTTAGGTGGAGCATGTCCATCAAGTCTGGGTTGGACATGGCCTTGTATGTCAGGCAGAGATCACCTCTGAGTAGGCGGTATGCAACCGAGTACAGCTGGAGTTTCTTCAGTCGAGCTGCATAGGGCATCTGTTTGAGGCCAGTGATCCTTTTGGTGAGGTACTTCTGTAGTCTTTCCAGCTGTTGCAGGTGTCTTGTAAGGTACATCCCAAATGGAGCATTGTACTCTATGATGGGTCTGATGAGTGATGAGTATAGGGGCACAATGACCTCTTTTGATCTGGATGCGAACCTTTTTGTGATTAGGTGGGCCACATAGAAGGATTTTCGAACCACTTTGGCAATGTTATTATCAAAGGAAAGATTACTATCTACTTGGGTGCCCAGATCTCTTATTATGTCTTCCATATTTAGGGGACTACCACCTATGTGGTAGTTTGTGGGTACTTTGTTTTTTCCAAAGGGGATGACTATGCACTTTTTGGCATTTAGCTTGAGGCCATGATTTTGACATCAGGTATCCGTCTCAGTGAGACCCTTTTAGAGGATGTCTGTGTCAGCTGGAGAGTCAATGATAGTCCCTAGTTTGCAGTCGTCTGTGAACTTGGTCAGCCATAGTCTTCCTGTGCTTGCCTGTACCTCTGAGAAGTGTATGCCGAACAGAAGGATACCTTTATGTCTGTACCCAAGTGCTTCAAGAACACAAGAATCATACCACTACCCAAAAAGTCTCAACCAGCAAGCTTGAATGACTATTGTCCAGTAGCTGTCACCGCTACCATAATGATGCGCTTCCAAAGATTGGTCAAAGACTATTTAACAACAAATCTCCCTGCAGGACTGGATCCTCTCCAATTTGCTTATCAGTCAAACCACTCCATTGCAGATATCATCTCGCTGGCACTGCACACATTCATGGTTATGTCCAACTATTATTTCAACTATTACTCATTGACTTCAGCTCTGCCTTTAACACAGTTATACCCCAACATCTGACAGAGAAACTGATTCAACCACAAAGAGTGAGCGTAGGCAATAACATCTCAGAAAGCACTACACTGAGCACGGGTGTCCCTAAAGGATGTGTTCTCAGTCCTCTGCTGTTCACCATGCTGACCCATGACTGCACAGCTAGGAACAGCTCAAATCACGTCATCAAATTGATGGATATAGTACAGTAGTAAGCTTAATCAGCAGTGGTTATGAAACAGCATACAGGGAGGAGATAAAGCATTTGATTGACTGGTGTAACAACAACCTGTCTCTGAATGTAAACAATACCAGATAGGTAATAGAGTACTTCAGAGAAGGCACAATCCCCCTCTCATAACCAAGGGAGAAACAGTAGAAAGGGTGAAGAGTATCACATTCCTGGGGGTGCACATCTCAGAAGACTTGACATGGTTCCCTAAAACTAATCACATTGTCAAGAAGGCACAGCAAAGGCTCTACTTCCTACACAGGTTGAAGAGAGCAAACCTTCCATCTTCGGTACTCATACCTTCTGCAGAGGTACCATTGAAAGTATCTTGACAAGCAATATCACATTATGGTAAGGGAACTGCAAGGCTACATATCATAATGCCCTCCAAAGGGTGGTGAAGGTTGCAGAGAGGATCACCAAGTCCACGCTTCCATCTATACAGGATCTGCACTCTGCCCGGTGTGTCTTGATAGAGCTACAAAGATTACCAGAGACTGACTCCACCCCGCTCAGGGACTGTTATTCTGCCTGACTTCAAGCAAGCACTACAGAAGTATATGTTGAAAAATGATTAGATTCAGAAATAGCTTCTTTCCTCAGCCTATCAGACTACTAAACCCAAGTAGCAATGCAGGCCAACAGGTCACCTAGTTAGAGGCCACGCAGTCCGAAGGGAATATTTTTCCTTAAAGTGCTATCAACCCACTGTTAGGTTCTTCTCACCTGTGCAATAACTCATTGAAAGCGTCTAATTTTTTGTTAAATAACTCAAGAACAAGTTACATTGCGTACAACTGAGAGTGCTCTAGTCTCATAAGGCTCAAGTCTCAACTTTGTAATATATCCATCTGTGCAACATTAAGTTCTGCTAACAGGCAGAGATACAAAAGTGTAATTATGTGTCACGTCAAATGTTACAATTTTTTTTTATTTATATCTGTTATATTTATATGCATTGTCTACACATAGAGCTCGAAGCAACAGAATTTCATTAAGCCTGCACTGAGGTGTGGGTCTAAATGACAATAAAGTTTACTTTGAGTTTGAATATTTTTGATCAGCTGTGATCTTGAGCAACTAAATGGAACCCATAGATAGACACAGATGAATAAAAGATATAAATAAAAGTAGTCAGCCTAACCAATCATTGCCAAATGGTAGTCAGATTTGACTAGTGGCGTGGTAACTGGATGTGTTGAGCACAGAGTGGAAATAATTATGACAGCAAGATCTAATATTGTTTGCCCCTAGTTGGTACTTGAATCATTTGGTCTAGGGAGATAGTATTAATGAAGTCCAAGAATCTTTAAGCATGTTTATTTAAGATGGTGTAGGTTTTCAAGTTAATGAAGGGATAGTTTGAAGTCTACAAAGAGAATAATGTTAGGCTTGATTGGAAGAGATATCAGGTTGTTTAGATATGCCTCATGGGCCACAGGTGACATAGAGGGTGTATGTTAGTTGGCTATGATATGGTACTGAATTCTATTTACTGTGAAAAGGATATGGTGAAGCTTAAGGTCATTGTCCTGGCCTAAGAGTCTGGACACAAGATGGTATCTTAGAAATACATATAAACTCCCTCCAAAAACTTGTCATTTTCTGTGTTGAGTTTGCAGAAATGGTGGACCAGAAGCCCTGCACTGTGGGGTGTTATCACTGTTCTGAAATCATCTTTCAGTAACTCTACAGATCTGTATATTTTCAAGAGTTAAGAATATCTGTAAGAAGTGCATCTTCTTGTTTAGGCTTCCAACATTGAGCAGTGCCACCTTTATTTAGTTTTGATTTTGATTAGCTATTTAGGTAATTTGAGTAAACTGACCTTACCTAAAAAAAAAGCACTACGGATGAGGAAACAGCCCTCGCCAATATACAGAAGCCATGAAGAGAGAGGTGCAGGGCATCCCTTGCAAAGTAGACAGGGTTGTCGATCATCTCCTCCTAGGCTGATGTATATTCGATACCATTAGAATGACACCAATAGTTAAGCCAATAATTGAAGTCGGTTACTCTTTGTTTGCATTTTAACATTATTCTTTTTTGATCATAGGATACTGCTCAATACTAGTTTCATTCCAATTTCAGATGAATATTCTGAGAGATCTATTGCATCTCACTTAATATGATTCAGTGACACGCCTTAAGTCATTCACTCTCATGTGCGCAATGATCATGCCAAATATGCATTTAGGCTGAACGCAGATCCTGGAACCTGAAAAGCAGCTATCACTTTGTTTTTGCTCAACTTGCTAAGTGGTGCATTTGCCTAGCTGATTATGGAGTCACCATGACTAAGATGTTTCCAGATGCACTGTGTCGGCCTTGCTGCACTAAGGGCTTTGGCCTGACTGCTGAGTGACTCCTTTTTGCAGGTGTGTTGACTGTAGTGACTGTTTTTGTTTTCTGCTTGTTAGTGTGACAATCAGTCTCCTAGATCAAAACCTTCATCCGGAAAGTCTCTGTGGTTTAGACAGAGACTTTTTAAGTACCTCAGTGTAACAGTGTTTATTTGATTTTCTAGGACATGGCAGCCATGGTTGTGTGGCATGGGTGTCAGAACTGAATATGCTGGGCATGGTCTGCAGTCTTTGAAGAGAGGTTAGCCTCCAGGGTTAGTAGCTACCTGAACTTCTCATACATGAAATAGTCTATCAGAAGAATCAAACAGCTGTCAGTGAGAATGAGGCAGTTCTTTTAATCCCTCAATGTTCCTGTTGTTATCAGGCTGGCAACAGATGGTGAAGTAATCTGTGACATCATCATATTATTACCTGAAGCAAAAGGGAGTACTAATGAATGCTAATGAATTAGCCTACAAAAATGTGTAGATTTTATAGGCGATATGGAAATACAGGTAACTTGAGCTTTAGCAGTTAAAGGGGAGTTTCTTTTCAGTTTGACTATTAATACTAGTAGTATAAGCCTATGAGTTGTTAAACTGTGTGGGAATTGCACCAGTAGTATTGGTGGATGTAAGAATGGGGGGTGGTAGTTTGGCCTGGATGTAAAGGTTTCTTTATGGAAGTCCAGAAGTGTTTGGGGTTGTTTTGATGTATATTTTGGAGGATGTTATAATGTTTTGATGTCTGTTTTGGAGGATGTTATAATATGTTTGTCATGTTTTATTTGATATTTTGTCCTGTTCCTTAGTTGCTTGAAAAGTTGAAATGTATTTTGTGTTCTATTTTTTGAGCCACTCTTTCCAGGTTTTGTCAAGCTGTAGCATTAATTTCTTAGTTTCTTTTGTTAGCCATAGTCCAGGATTGGATTGGATTTGACCCTTTATTATGTACTGGGTCAAGGTTATTGAGAATTTTTAGGCATAACTCTTTGAAGTGTGTGATAGCAGAGTCTAAGGGCACAAATTTTAGTATTTTCCACTTATATTATGTTAGAGATTTGATAAAAGTGTCTTTATCAAAGTTTTTTGAGTTACAAACTTGGTTGTAAAATAGTTCACTTACAAAAATGTTTTCTAAAAACATTTCTGACATAGAATATTAGAACAAAACAAGTAATTTTATCTTTCCTGATGTAGAGATACTCAAAAACTATTCCCTTTTAGTTTCAAAACATATCTACAGCAGTAGACTTATCGCAGGTTAGTCGCAAAGGACAAGAGGAACTTAGGCCCTCTGATACATAGGATTAAAGAACAAAGGCCACTAGAACACTCTCAGCTCAGCAAAACAGATCTGTAAAAGCCAAATGGAATTAGACACTGAGCTTGTAGCAAAACAAACTTTCTCATTCCAAGGCTATGTACTAAACAGCTGAGTCTTAATACCTGGATGAACCAACTGCTTTAATAATGCAATTACAGTAAAGTTTTTTATAAACAATTTTCACACCGATTATTAGAACAAAACAAGCGCAGTGTAGTTTTTTTTTTACCTTTCTGGTGCTTAATCAGAAGAACTAAACCTTTTAGTTTAAAAGTGTATCCACAGCAGTAGTCGTATTCAAGATTAGGCACAAAGAACAAGAGCAAACCATTGGCCCTATGATAAAAAGAATTACAGAACAAAGGATAGAAGAAAACGATCCAATTAGCAAAACAGATTTGTAACAAGCCAGATGAAAACAGACACTGGACTTGTAGAAAAACAAAACCTCCACTCACCAACACAATTTACTACAAACTGTGGCCTAATACCTTGCTGAACAAAAAATGCCTGAACTAAAGAACATAATTCATACCTGTAACCCCTTTTCAAATGCAGGAATTAAAAAAAATACATAGCAAATGAATCACTGCCATTAGCTACATGCAAGCTAAACAAGCAGGTATCCTTTCATGAATTGGGCCATAATACAAACAGCCACACAGTAAAAAGTGCTAGTACCGTAAATGGCACCAACAATAAGGATTACACAATGAATATACTACTCCGCAAGTTCTACATTTCATATATCAGCACACTATCAGAGCATTTTATAAAGTGCATCTTTAATGAAACCATTGATAGAAGGATAGATAGATAGATAGATAGATAGATAGATAGATAGATAGATAGATAGACAGATAGATAGATAGATAGATAGATAGATAGATAGATAGATAGATAGATAGATAGATAGATAGATAGATAGATAGATAGATATAGGTATACCATGTATTGTGACATATTTATATATTGTATATTGTGAAATAAACCATTTGAGAATAATATTTCACAGGTAATTCTCTACTCCCATCTACTTATTATTCAGTGAGTGTATGCTTTAAAACCTCTTCTATGGTCTAGATGTAGGACAGTACATGCAGAGATTCAGTTTTGGTCATATTAGTATTACAATTTCCTCATCATGGTTCAAAGGATGCAAAAATAAAGGCTTTTTTAATGTACACATATTTACTTGCATTTATAATGTACTGATATGACTAATGGAAGGCCTGTTTAATGAATTATTATGAAGTAGTCAAAAAACTCATTGATGTAGTCAAAGTCAAAGTGAACTTTATTGTCATTCAGACCACACAACAGTGCAACTGAACAAAATTGCATTACTTTGAACTCAATGTCCATACAACATATATTGGTAATATTGATACAACAATAACACTTATACTAATGCTTATCCAACAATACCAACAGTAAGATATTTATGCAGTGCAGTAAAAAGTACAATGACATGCACCAAAACTATTCCACTTACATGTCTTCATCAATACCCAAAATATTGCACAGATCAAAACCAGACAGATTTCAAATTGCACGGAATGTTAACTTGTAGTGCAGACAAATGAGCAATTACAGGTGAAAGAATATATTAAAATTTAGAATGAGTTTGATTAATGCTATGAGCTATCAATAAGCTGCTTCCTGTTGTCCTGATCTTCATTTCCTTAACCTCCATTTGCCTACTGTTTTACTTTGTTCAGTCACTAAGCCAGACAGTGCTCAAAGGCCAAGAGTGGAAAAAGTGCATGTGGTCAGTTCCTCAGTTAAGAAATACAAATAAATAATGCACAGACAGATAGATATTTTTTTTAAATGGAGATATTTGAAAGTATGAGTACTGATTGACTTGCATTTGTTTACTGGGGTAGAACATTTATCCTTAGAGAGCTGTTTCAGGCTAAAGCCATGAACATTATTTGGTTAAATTAATTGTTCAGAGTTACACATCAAGCAAATAGAGGCCAAAGGACTTGTATCCCGGAGTAATAACATATTATATTTTTGAAGATCCAGTAACATGATCATCTTGAAAGGGTTTCTCAGGATTAATGCCAGTTTATAAAATAGCATTACACCTGTAAAGTAAGTAACTTTTTCTAAGTCTCACCTAATACAAAGGCAGCTAAAAAAAGGCATAGGAATTTTTATGTAATACAGAGGATGGTGGGTGCATACATAAATCAGGGCAGAATCCTTATCTGCATTTACCAGAAGTGTGCATTTATTATAAAATTATAAATATTTTTTTTGATGCTCATGATGTATAATAATGCAAAGTGTGAGATTTGCTACATAATACCATACATGAACAAGGAAGACAGACATGCTTGACTGTGTAGTGCATGAGAACATCATCAATGCCTGTCACCTAGGTTGGACAAAGACCATAATTAAGCTTTATAAAGAAAAACGCTGACTGGCAGGACAAAGTTGTGGAATTTGGTCACATGACTATTTCTACTAAAGTGAATGTAACGGATGGATTTGGCTTTGAACTTGCAATTCTGAGAAAGAGAGAGATAACATTATCAGTGCTGCAATAATTTGGCTATATTTTATTTTATAGTGCTTGTAACTTTATGAATTTATTGCACAGCTTGCCTCGAGATGGTAAGTTATTTTCTGTAAGCTATGACATATTAACATTTAAAAATATTGAGTATGTGCACAGATATTTTTATGAGTTATGACACACAGGGTGTCTGTTCTTTTTTTTATGGATGCCTTCATGCCTGTGACACTGTGGCACTCAGCTGAGCTTACTAACTCAGCCACCTTGTGTAATAAGGCTTCAGCAGTAAAACGGCATTGAGATCTAAATTACTCTGAAGGAAATGTGGTAGAAGCATATCAGCATAGCAGTTAAACACACTTTATGTATAGCAGTCAGGAGCTCATATGCAAAAATCTATACATTTCCAGACACGTCTTAATAGGATTCATAGGGATTTCAATGCTATTTCAGCCTAATGGCCATGTACACCTTGCCAGTACCCACCATGAGGCTTTACATCTGCTCTCAAAGAAGGAAAGACCAGTGAGTTCTTGGGAGAATTTGAGAATACCCATCCAGTCAACCAGGCAGGAGTTTAGCTAGGGTGGGGCAAAGGGGGCAGCCATCCCTGGTGCAAAGTATTAAGGGGTGTGATCAGCAGATCCAGATTGATCTTCAGTACACACAGGCATTTAAAATAAATGCCTGTATTGCATTTGTGGTCAGAAATGAAGTGCTGTAGCAATCAGTGAGTCGCATAAACTATAGCAGCTGCTTGCTGTCAGTTTGCTATAGTTTAAAAAGTGAAAAGGCCATTTTTTTGTTCTTCGAGTCCGAGGAGTGGAGCTTTTTATTTCTCCTTAGCTTGCAGTTAAAGAAAGTGCTACATTAGAGAATGACCTTGAGCACAAAAGTAGCTAGATAGACTTCTGCATCCAGGTTTAGTTTGAAGGAAAAAATGAAACTGCATTGCCTAACCTGCAAAGTAAGTTTATTCCAAAAGAGGGAGAAGTACTGGGTGATGAATCTATTTCTCTATTGTGTTCTGTTTATTTGCTAATTAAGGCTCAGGTCTCTCATTCTAGTATTAACTGAGTGGTTTGACGTATTGAGATGTAGGAGGTCAAGGTCCTCTGGGTCTCTAATGGGGTGATAAGAGATGCACACAGCATCTCTAAGGCATCTATAAGACAGAGTACAGGGAGAGGGCTTGACTCTCCTAGTAGCTAAAGTTCTTGAGATCAAAAACCTTTTAAATTAGGAACCTCCAAGGCTTTTTGAGTTTGTTGATATGTTGAATGAAGTACATACCAAAGGCTGTATTGTAATCTATAAGGTCTGACCAGTGTTGAATATAGGGGAACAGTAACATCTTTGAATCTATATGATATACGTTTGGTTATAGGTTTTGTTAACTACAAGGATTTCCTGACTACAGTTGCCACATGATGATCAAAGGATGAGGAACTATCAATGCCACACCCAGGTCCCCAACTACCTTTACATTTTGTACTGTACATAGTGGGTCATGGCTTTTTTCAAAAGACACAGTGCTGCCCTTCTTAACATTCAGTTTAAGCCCATTTTTGATACAGACAGTATTAACCATGGTAAGATCTTTATGAAGGTTACAGATATCTGAGTGGGCTTTGACAATTACACCCAGTTTGCAGTGATCTGTAAATTTGTTTACCCAGAGGTTCCGGCTATCAGATAAGAGATCAGAGAAAAAAGGGAGAAGACCCAGTAGAGAACCCTTGGGGGACTTGAATAGCTACCTTAACACTATTTCAAGAGGCATCTGCCAGAGGGACTATGTGGCTTCTGTCTTTCAGGCAGCTGGCTATCTACCCTATCATGTAAGAATCTGTCGGCTGATAGTTTCCTTAACAATTCCAGCATGAAGTGGGGCATCAAATGCTTTTGTCAGATCAAGTTAGGTTGTATGAACAGTATGACTACTGTTAACAGCTTGTGTGGCTTTCGCAAAGAAGTTAACAAGATTTAACAGATGTGATCTCTTTAAGAAGACACATTGTTGTAAAGTCAATCCTAATGACCTTTTTGATATCACAGAGATAAAATTCATAAGGCTGCTTGGTCTATAATTTCTACAGTCTGTTCTGGAGGGGCAGCAGTGCAGCACTGGCTAACCTTAGGTTAAACGATTTAAGGAGGGCTTCATCACGAGTTTTTACATACACAGTTGTGTCATCAGGACCAACAGAGAAAGTGTTTTTGATCTTTAATAGTTCCTTAAAAACATAACCCTTTCTGATGGTATGGGGTGGGAGGGATTCTGGGATGAGTGGTGGTTGAATAGGGATCTCAAAAGTGAAGTCTGTGGTGAACTTACTTGAAGTATATCTGCAATGTTATTGGGGATCATAGTGAGGGCCACATTAAGGAAAAGTTCAGAGCATGGGCTCATGCTCAATGCCGAGAAATGTATAGTTATTCTCTTTGGGAGAAAACATGCACCCATGAATTACCACATAGGTGGCAGTACACTAAACACCGATAGTGTGATAAGAGACTTAGGGACACAGGTGGACAGTGGTCTCACCTTTGATAACCACATCACCACAACAGTCGGGAAGTCCTTGTATGTGGCACATCTCATCACTAAGGGATTTTCATCCAAACAGAATGAGGTCATTGTCCCACTGTACTTTTCCCTCATTAACTCATTACAGAATACAATGCCCCGTTTGGTATGTACTTCTAAAAACATCTGCAACAACTGGAAAGACTGCAGAAATACCTCACTAAAAGAATCACAGGCCTAAAGCAGATGACCTATACTGACCATCTAAAAAAACTCCACCTATACTCTGTCGCATATCATCTACTCAGAGGCAATATCTGCTTAACATACAAGGCCATGTCAAACTCAGAGCTGTTGGACATGCTACACTTAAAGAAATCCCACTCCCTCAGAGACACACACTCCAAGGATCTAAACTTTGTCATCACAATGAATAAAACATGCTGGAAGGATAGGTTCCTGACCCAGAGACTCCCCATACTCTGGAATAGACTGCCCATACATGTCAAGCAGAGTGCCTCTTTGGCCTTCTTCAAAGGAACCTTGATGATTGGATGGGAGATAGGAAATTCACCCCAGGGATCACATCAGTTGCCCTTCTAGACAGGGGTCTAGGGAAGTAAATACTGTGGAAAGAAATAGCCAGGGAATTGTTATGGCTAGGCTTGTATAGGCTCTAGGTCCGATAGCCTAGTATCAACCTATGAACCAGTGTTGATTGTCATTTTTTTAATTTTCTAACATAGATAAAAAAGGACTTGTCATTTTCCTTTGCTTCAGAAGCTAATCTCCATTCATAGGTTACTTTACTTATACATATACCACAGAATTCCATAAAATCTGTGTAGACTTTGTGTACAGCTTTCATGGAATGTACCCATGTACACAGCCACACGGAGGAGCATAGTAACAACAATAGTGAATCTGTAGGCAGCAGTGTTGAGGCTGTTCAGATGTTATGTACATGGTTAAGCTCCCTGTAATGTTCTCTGCTGCTGTTGAAATGTGCTATGTAATAATAGTGTGTGTTTAAAATGTCTAATTTTTGAAGAATTATTATTTTTTTTTAGCTAATGTCAATTTGCATGATGCAATGTGGAGCGCAGCAATGGTGAGCGATGCTTGCACATAGACAGCTGAGACCTGCCAGACATCTAAAAAGAGAAACCGGGTGTAATTAATTATGATGTGATATCTGCCAGACATCTAAAAATAAAAGCTGGATGTAATTAATTAGGATGGCCATTTGTTTTTAATATTTTAATGCCTGTTTGCATGGCGCAGTGCAGTACACAGCAATGCCAAGCCATGCTTACACATAGACAGCAGACACCTGCCAGACATCTATAAATAGAAACCGGATGTAATTAATTATTTATTTCTGCTTTGTTTAAGCCCATTTGCATGGTGTGCCACTGTAGCTTAGTTGCATATGTGAAGGTACACTAGTTTGTATACTATCCAAGTAGTTACATGTGTAGAGTGACAGCTTAAAGCTTCATAGGTCCAGTGCTCAAGTCCCTAGCAAACATACTATTTGTTTAATGTAATCTAATTTTTTTGTTTAAAAACATAACTTTTACATTTGGAAGAGCTGTACAGTGCTAAGCACTGCATAAACGTGATTAACAGCCACTTTTGTTTGAGTGAGTTTTCACGATGCTCAGCTCTGCTTAGCTGGTTTGCACGATGCTAAGCACCAGGCACTTTTTTGAATTTTATTTATTTTATTTTATTTTACATTTGTTGACCAGGAGAGTCCAACTGGATACAAGTCCATTTTCAGTGGAGGCCCGGGGAGAAAAGCTCCAAGAGGACAACTTTAAACAATACAATAACAATTGATTACAGACAAAGAGAAAAAGAATGACAAGATTTTGAACTACATAGATTAGGGTACATATTCTTGGTATTACAAGGTAAACATATTAGTAGCTAGTTATTAGCACAGTATGTAGGTTCTAAGCACAGCATTTCAACAGTATAATGGTTCTAAGCACAACATTCCTGGGACAGATAACATTGCAAGGAAGAACAAAATCTAAGACAGAAATGTGAGGAACAGCATTTTGTTATCTGATAAGTTTCAAAGATAGGATACATAATCCTAGTACTCTTTGGTATTACTGGAGAATATAGCCGTGGATAGTATAAAGTGCAATGTTGCTTAATGATGAGTAAGGGTGGGAAAACAGCCTTTGTTAAGGGCAATAGGTGGGAATACTGCAGAATTCATTGGAGTCCATCTAACTGACAGTATGCCAGGTGGTGTTGAAGAAGGTGCACGCTTTCAGCCACAGAGATGGGGTGTGCAGGAGTCCAGGGTTTTTGCTGGCTCCTGATATACAATTAGGAACCTAGGCTGCTACAGGGCAGTTACCAGGACTCAGAGTGCAAGGCTGAGGCCTGGGATCGGTTGGCCAAGGACCTTACCAGTGCTATTGGTATCCCCCACACTGGTGAACAATATTTTCACCACTATGATGACCTGAAGAATAGAAATAGGGGAACTTTAGACACCTGGATCCAAGAGGCCAGGGCTGGGCATGCCATAGACATATGTATTTCTTCCACTATTTTAATAAAATACAAGCTGAATATCTGCAAAACTGGTATGTATAATAGTGTGCTTCTCTTCCAACAGCTACAGCTGAGAGGGCTCACAATGTCCAGTCCCATGCCGGGTGCCTGGCCAGGTTGCACCATGAGTGTGTTAAGCACAGATGTATTATGCTAACTGCAGTGCAATAAACAATAACGAGTAAAAAACTGTACTGCAGTAAAGAATAAACAATACAAACTGTAGTGCAATAAATGGACAATTAGAAGTGTAGTGCAATAACTGAACAATAACATCTGTATTGCAATAAACATTAAAGAATACCAATAACAGTAAGAAAAAAGGAGTATGTCTTAACATAATTGCACTAGAACTCTATGCATTGTATGTGTACGGTAAGGTTGCTGCAGTCAAGTGTAAAACTGTAATAGCTGTAGAATGCAAAACTAATGGCTTGAATAATATATTGCTCATCTCATACTATGTTTCAAGGCTGTCTCCAGGCCAATTTCAGTCATATAACTCCCTTTTCCTTCCACTCCAGGAACAAAAGGTACATGGGTGAGGTAGCCCACTTTATGGGTAGATATTGTGTGCAGACTCCACATATAATAAACAGCAGTACCAATAATGTGTTAAGCAGCACTGTGTTTTCCTAACCTGTCTTTATATTTGTATTAAGGCTGTATTCATTACATGTCTGTTCTAATGTCACTGCAGTTAAGTTTAAAACTGTAATAGCTGTAGAATGCAAAACTAATGGCTTGAATAATGTATTGCTCACCTCATACTATGGTTCAAGGCTATCTCCAGGCCAATGTCAGTCACATAACTGTGTTTTTCTCCCACTCCAGGAACAAAAGGTACATAGGTGAGGTAGCCAACTTTATGGGCAGATATTGTGTGTAGACTTCACAGATAATAAACAGCAGCACCAATAAAATATTAAGCAGCATTGTGTTTTCCTAAGTAAATCTGTCTTAATATTCACATTAGGGCTGTATTCATTGCATGCTTGCTCTAATGTCATTGAGGTTAAGTGTAAAACTGTAATAGCTGTAGAATGCATAACTAATGGCCTGAATAATGTATTGCACAAATCATAGTATGGTTCACATCTGTCTCCAGGCCAATTTCAGTCACACAGGTTCATAGATTCATAGGACAATACTAGGTTATTGGCCTGAAGGCCATTATAAGCCTAGCCAAGAATTTCACCCATATTCCCAAAGTCAGCACCTGTTTTCCCTGTCCAGCAGGGACACAGGTGGGATCCCAGAGGTATATGTTCTATTTCCCATCTAGTCATCCAGGTTCCTCTTAAAGAGGGCTAGTAAAGTACTCGGTTTGACATAGACAGGAAGTCTGTTCCACAAATGGGGAAGTTGTTAGAACAGAAATCTATCCCGCCAGCAAGCTCTATTAATGTCACAGACCAG
Organism: Protopterus annectens; assembly: GCF_019279795.1. Lineage (NCBI taxonomy): Eukaryota > Metazoa > Chordata > Ceratodontiformes > Protopteridae > Protopterus > Protopterus annectens. The sequence continues at coordinate 1,090,909,255 of NC_056729.1, read as the reverse complement.
GTTGAGACCTTGCATGCCAGTGGCATAAGTGGAATTTGATTTACAGATATGCAGCAACTCCATCAAGGCTGAGTCTGAGACTGTCAAGGTGTGTTTGATGAAAACGTTGTACTTGTATTTATTGGCGTTAATAAAGAGCGTGGTTGAGGTCTTCCTGGACTGATATATTCTTTGGTTTGGTTTATTTTATCAGCAGAGTCTCTTTTTGGTTTTCTTGAGTCTGAGATGGCCTTGTATGCCAAAAGCAAGTCACCTCTGAGCAGTCTGTATGAGACTGAGTAGAGGGACAGGGCTTTTAGCCTATCTGTATAGGATAGGTGTTTGAGACCCCGGATTTTCCTTGTCAGGAACCTCTGTGGTCTCTCCAACTGCTCCATGTGCTTGTCAAGGTACATGCCAAAGGGGGAATTGTACTCTATAGTGGGTCTGATAAGGGAGGGGTACAGGGATGTTATGACCTCCTTGTTCTTGGATGAAATACCCTTACTTATGAGGTGGCCCATGTAGAAAGCCTTCCATACAATGGAGGCAATGTGGTGGTTAAAAGACAGGTTGCTATCAACCTGGATTCCCAAGTACCTCACAACTGATTGCATGCTAGATCAAGGAAAGTAGTGTGCACTGTCTTGCCCTCATCCATGGCTTTGGTGACTGTTTTGAAGAAGGTGATCAAGTTTAACAGGCATGCTCTCCCTTTGACAAAACCAAACTGTGTGGGATCAAGCACTTGGAAGTTGCCAATGTCCTTGTTTATAATAAGGTCTATGATAATGTGTTCTATGGCCTTGCAGATCAGGCTAGTTAGGCTGATGGGCATATAACTGCCTGGCTCAATGGACGCTCCACCTTTGTGCAGAGAAATGACAGTGGTTGTCCTCCATTCTGCTGGGATGAAGCTGCTGCACAGGCTTTGGTTGAATAGGGTGCCTAGTGGTGCTGAGAGCTCTTGCCTGAGGTCATGTAGGATACAGCCAGGGATGCTGTTGGGTCCCATGGAGGCTGTATTTTTTGCCTTTGACAGGGCATTAATCACCTGCTCCCTGGGGATGAGGGGAAAGGGGCAGGTGCTGGGGATGTCCTTGTTTACTGATGGGGGATAGCAGGGTGAAGTTCTCACTAAACTTCTCTGCCAGCAAGTTGGCTATATCTATGGCGTTTGTGTATGTGGTATTCTTGACCACTATTTCAGAGCAGATTTGGGAGTTACCTTTGAGAGTGCAGACGTATGCAAAGAAGGCCTTGTGATTGTCCTTAGTGGATGTAGCCAATTTGGACTTGAAGTTAGCTTTAGAGGATTTCACCAGTGACCTTATTTGCTTCTTCAGACAATGGAGAGATTGGTTCCAACTTGGCACTTGCTCCTTCTTGGTCCTGGACAGCAATTTTTTTCCTTTTATTATAGAGTCTGTTTATTGCTGTTGTCTGCTAGACAAGTTTACTCTTCCTTGAGGAAGAATATTTGGTCCTGTCAAGTATTGTGGAGTCCATACAGCTATATAGGTGCTCATATAGGTTTTAACTCTGTTTTCCTCCCAGTCCCAGAACAAAATGTATATGGGTGAGGTAGCCCACTTTATGGGCAAATATTGTGTATAGACTTCACATATAATAAATATCAGTACCAATAAAGTGTTAATCAGCATTGTGTTTTCCTAAATAAATCTGTCCTAATATTTGCATTAGGTCTGTATTCATTGCATGCCTGTTCTAAGTTGCTGCAGTCAATTGTTACATTAATTGCAGATGTCCCCTGAAGTCACAGCTTTTGGGTTATATTCCCATGCCTGCCAACTAAGGCTTGATGGCTGTCTAGTTTACTTAATGTACACAAACATACCTCTCAATTGTCATGATTTTTTGTAATCTAATTGCAACTGCCAAATCTGTTCCATGATTACTACATAAATGATTACCTGGAATGCTATATATTTTCAAATCCGTTTACATAACACCTTGGTAGTTATGTAAGTCCACATTATGTGAAACTGTTCTGTGTAGTTGTGTACCTGCATTTGTTACTGCTTGGCCCATACTGTCTTATGCTAGCAGCTTGAGAAGTACGTATGTGCTACATAAGCTACAGAAGAATTGTAGTCACTGTACTCACAACTGACAGTGCACACCTGTAGAAGTATGTAGTTGTATTCTGTGTAGTAATATTACCTACAAGGTAACTAATGGTTTGTTTTTCTCTCACTCCCCACCAATTTTCTTCTTTAATTTATTATTGTTATTTATTATTACAATTTAATATTAACATATTTTGTTACACTAACTGTTTTATTGGCCTTATGGTTTAATTCTTAATGGTTTGCTGTTCACATACCTACTGTTATGTTACTTAATGTTATGTTACACATAATATACATTAATATGTATTTGGATTAATCGATATTATGTTCCATTGTGTTAATACTAACATTGGTTTGGTTATTACTAACCTTAACTTATTGTTATAACTACTTTACTACAGTGCATCAAGGTCAGATGGTTCCTCATGATCTGCCTACCTTGCCTCCTCCGGCCATGGCACCGGATCCCAGCACATCTGGAACCAGCCTAGTGGTGGCCCCTCTGCTGCCCATGCACTATATGTGGAGTCAGGTGGTATCACCCCATGGTGACAGTGGTGGTGGAGGGGAAGTTGATTCCCATGATGAACTGCCAGGTTTGGTGTGCAGGATCATCTACTGTGGGTCTTGACAACACCTACATCAGATGGAGATCATGCTGGCCACACTGGTGGGGCTGGCTTGCCCTGGAGCTCAGCCTCCACCACTGCCACCCTCAGAGCAGTGACAGAGCAGTGCTGATAGTCCCATGGGTGGGGATGTGAGTCACGCTGCTACCTTGTGGAGGCACATGGGACTGAGATTCCAGAACACATTCCCCATCCAAGGATTCAAGGTGTTCACCCTCCTCCTGTGTCACACACTACCCCTGTCAACTGTCTTGTTTGTCTTGTCTGTCTGCAAAAGCTTCCTCCCATAGCCAACTTACCTCCATCACACATACCTATGTCCCTTCTCAAACATTCCACTCTCACCTTAAAAAAAATGGGCACCTATCCAAAAAAAATATCATCTCATACATAGCTCTCCATTTCGCACGTGTCCACTGGACACACATAATTTGGTGCAATTGGCTTAACAATGTAATTATGTTGTCCTCACCCCTCTCACTGGGGGTTAGAGTCCAAAGTCATCTGCAAATTCTGTCAAAGTGCACAGTTGTTGCTGTAAAATAAATGGATAGCTATGATTCTTTCCTACACCCTTCCTGCTCAAATCTACCTGCCTTTCACTATGTTTTAACCCCTGCTTGTATCCCATTTCACCACTTTCCTATCTCCCCATATTTCCTTTCTTTATATATGTTTAGTGTGATGCACAGCTTCGCTAAGCTCAGCTAAATGGAGCTGTATTGATATATGTGTATATGTGTTTTAAATAAAAAACAAGTACAAAACCAACATCTACCCTATTTCGAACCCAAGACCATCACACCTGAATGCTACCGCATTAACCCGCCACACCACAAAGCTGTTAATTAAAACAGGTGGTTTAAGCAAAACATAGTAATTGCAGGTTACAGTCATTAAGTATGTTTCAACGGAACTACGCATCACGCCGTGTCATGCAAACTTGCCTAAAGATAAATGGAAAAATTGGGAGTGCACCTTGAAGTCTGGTGCAGGAGTACACCACTAGAAAGCCAAACACAAAAGAACGGATGTAAGTGAGGTCTCTAATAGCAGGTAAGTGTCCTCTTTTATCAGCAACATTTACAAGTACACCTGCTAACGCATTACTGGCAAAATACATATACAACAGGGACCCTGGTGCAGAAATACATCCATATAAAGCCAAGCATATGATGATTGTAAAAAAGTATGTCACAGCCTGTATTTGTGTACTTATATATTGCAAATACACCTACTACAACAGTGACTCAGTAGCTCAGTCTGTTAAATGCCTTGCAAACAGTACATTTTGCTACGCACAGTCCTGGGTTCAAATCCAACATTATTGTGAAGCCAGCAATTAATAACTGAGTCATGCACTCTTTATCCACACAATGCATTACAAAGGAAATTTCTGCTTGTCACTGATGGAAGTCATAGACCTTTAGATAGGAACACACTTCACATATCCCTATAACAAAACTATAAGTACATAAAGTGGCATGTCATGCATTAATATGCATTCACAGAAGATTTTAACTCAGGTAATGCAAACTACTATCAGAATGCAGTACACAGTCATTTCAAATTCACAGTGCAGATTAACACAGCTGCACAACTAACATTCACATATGAAGCAAATATGTCTTTTTATCCTGGACTAGATTGTTGTATTTGTTTTATATTTTCATAGTTCGTGTGGTTTTATATACATATGAAGCCCCTGCTTGTAACAAGGACTGTCAACATACACAGTCCAAATGAGTACCAGACTGTAATACGTGGCCTGACAATTGCCCAAATGGTGGACATAATGTTATATTTATCCCCTATGTTGCTCAAGGACACAACAAACATGTAGCCTAGTACTCTGTTAATGATCCTGTTGCCTAACATACTTACCTTAAACGCATGCCTTAATTGGAGTGGAATGGTTACCCTCACTCTGGCTCTGCATCTACTACAAGGCTGACACAGCTCCCACAGTTACTCCTGCAGCTTGTTGCCCTCCAAAGTGTTTACACTCTCTCCCTATGTCTATTACCTACAGCTACAGCCTGTAGCACACACATCTCTATGTAACAGTAGCTGCTACAGACCTACCCTCTGTGATGACGTAGTCTCCTCACCCCAGTAATGTCCAGCACAACATATCAGAAAGGTCTTGTAATCTACATGGAGCCCTTTTGTCATTGGCAAATCAGCTGTGTTGGTTGCAATTAGCATTTCAGAACCACGGATTGGTTAAGAGGCAATCACAGAACACACACTTGCAAAAACTTAAATATCAACACATATCAACAGAGGGGTTGCACAGCAGGATGCAGATGTGTGAATATAATTACAGGGAATACGGATTACAGCATTAAGCCTTAAAACTATGATAATGACATGTCATTGATCTCCAGGATTGTTACACCTACACAGGACATACAATACATCAATGGTGGAGTTCTTTTTGTCAATGTGGCACACTGGTCTTGTGGGACTGTCCCTTTTGTGGCACTATTGTTTTGACATATTATCAGGGGGGTTTCCCCCAGGGGACACACAACAATAGACTCCAGTGTTGGGTATATGATCATACAGCAGTATATGTAATGGCACACATGGGAATAGCTGAATATCACTAGTATCTCCATTGTATCAAAACGCTTAGTATGTTTGCACACATGTGTGATCAAGCAGTGGATACTGCCAGCCATTCTGCCCTTGCTGTATCTCTACATAGTGTACTTCCACATATTATGATCCTGACATGTGTTCCCATTCTATTGTCTTGCAGGAAGCATGTACCCAAGGCGCCATGCACCATTCATGGATGTGGAGAATGATATTATAGTTGAAGGTCTCCAGCAACACCATGAACTTCTAAGGTCCAGAGGTAAACAAAGCAGGGAACAGAGGGCAGCATTGTGGGAACACCTTGTCCATGATGTGAACGCCACAGGTCATTTGAGTAGGACATATGAGCAGGTTAGACACCTTGCAATGAACATGATCAATACTGCATGCAGAAGAGCAGCAGATGTAGCCAGGGATCATGGCATCACCGGTGGAGGGCCTACAGTGAAACAACCACTCTTAGCCACTGAAGAATTCCTGTGAACCTAGACACAGATGACAGCTCCTGGCTTCCACCACACCGTACATCGTGGATGTGGGTGCCACAGTTTAGATGGCAGAGGAGCATGCAGGTAAGATTAGCTTGATCACCATTGCAATACTGTAGCAGTCAGAGTGTCAGGATGTACATACTCTTATGTGGGTGTCAGGTCTGTCTTCTTTGGGGGAGGTGTTTAACTGCAGTTTGACTCCCATGCTCAGATGTTGACCTATATAACAATGAACACAGTAGCTACTGTAAATGTGAGATATATGGATGCATAACCTTGTTGTGGTGCAACATGCAGTGGTACTGACATTTCCTGTCCCTCAACTTTTCACAGGTCTGTCAGGTATTTGCCAATGCTGTGGTCCTGCTCCTGGTAAGCACAACACTGCTTTGTTACAAATGTAGGTTTACAGCAAAGTAATCCCTAAAGTGTCATTCCAGGCCTGCTGCCTGGAGTGTTGTATTGTCAGCATGATTGCCAACTGCACAGATATTTTCTGACTGTACACATGTTAGAGTCATATGTATGTCTTGTAGGTGTCACCACACTGATAAATGTGACAGTATTGTAAGGACATTGCAGATTGCCAGATGTGTCAACTGTGCAGAGTCTTCACAAATGACAGCAGTGAACCTCATTGTTGCTGATGAAATTGCTGTGTAAAGAGTTTTTATTTACTAGTAACTACAGCTGTTTGTGGGAAAAGTAATGTCCTCTTGTCCTACTCTATGAGGTTAGGATTTCACAAGTAACTACAGCTGTTTGTGGGAAATGTGATGTCCTCTTGTCCTACTATATGAGGTTAGGATTTCAACAGGTCTGTAACAGTGACAACAGTGTATAGAGCTGTACATTTATTGCAACATAGTACTTAAGAGCATAATAGTGCAGGTATTAATGTACTGCTTTTTCCTCTCGTATTACAGACGATCAGGGGGGTTGGTCTCTGTCCCCTACTCAACCTTATGTTAGTGTCTCTTCAGACACTGATGATGATGGTGGCCACAGTGAGGCACAAGTGGGGGTTTCAGGGGAAGAATGTTTCCCACAGGTTGACAACGCCCTTCTTTCCTCATTGTCACCACACACAGTCAGTATGCCTACACATACCAAGTTCCAGGAGGCCACAGATATCGGACAGTCAGAGGGTGAGGACATTGAACGAGAAAGTGTGGCAGCTGTGGCTCCAGTGTGTGTAGACATTGGCCATAGCCAGAGAGCTGGTGAGGTTCCACACGTATGGATTGATAGGGGTGCTCGTAGGAGGTCTGCTGTCCTTCCACCAAATGTTGCAGGTGTCACATCATGGTTCACTCAGCATATGTTTCAGGATGTCATGGAGGCACAGGCACATTTTGAAAGGAACTCCAGATGTATGATCAGGGTTATGGATACAGCACAGTCTGACATCTGTGACTGCCTCCACTGCATTGCTACCACCCTGGATCAGTTCACTGATGCAATGGAAAGAAGGAGGGCTGAGACAGTGTCTGTCTGGAATGCACAGAGTCCATGCTGGAACATGTGGTTGGAGTTGAGCATCAGCCTCATGGACATAGGTCAGCAACCCCATCTGCTGAGAGTCCACGTGGCCATGCACAATCATGCTCCCATACTGGCAGTGCATCCAGCACAACAGAGAGGAGTGTGCTGTCCACACCAAGATGTTGCAAGCCATGGGTTAGTGGTCCTGGAGAACACGGTTCCAGAAGACAGCCATCACTATCAGGTACTAGCACTGAGTCTGACCTTGGGCATGGAGATGCCAGTACAACTCCTGGCAGAGCCAGTTCCCATGTTTGAGGCCAGAGACAGTGAACAGTCAGCTCTATCATGCACAGTTCAAAGCCGTACAACATCCACATGTGTAGGGCTAGCACTGAGCTTGACTGTGTACATGCACACACTCGCACACAACTGTTAAATGCAGGTCACCTACAAACACACATGGCACATTTCCATGGTCCATCTTGCCTGCTTCGCTTACTGACTCACACACATGCTGTCAACCTTGTGGGTCAGCCTAAGCCTCCTGCACCTCCACACAGCAGCCTGTGCAAGTGATGATACCTGTGCCACATCTCTGTCATCCTCATCATTGATGCAGAGAAATTAAGCTATTTGTGTGATGCACTGGGTGACTATATAAATTAACACGCACTTGTATAATGCATTGTTGTTTTGCCATGCCACTTGTAGTGGTTACTGACAGATGCTGTATGCTGACAATTGTAATGAGTAATCTACATAATTTTGTGTATCTTATGTTGTATGATGGTGTAATGGCTGTATACTTGCACAATGAAAGGTGTGTCATGGACCTGTTTCTATTTCAGGATTCTGTTGGGGACACCTATAGATACACAGCGGCAATAAAGCCATAGACATCTCAACACAGGATAGAAAGTCATCACAGAAGAAATATGTCCTCCACAAGGTACAGCACTATAGGTGTATGGCTCCATACGTCCATATGTGTATAACAGGCTAACAAGGACAATGGCATCATTCAGCCCACTCATGCATACCTAATCTGTGAAAAAGTCTGATACCCTTGATAGGTGTCACCAGGGTTTCAGGAGCTAACACATCTACAAGCTGTGGTGATGGAGATTACCCATCTACAAATTTCCTGTGCCCAGTACAGATATTTGTCTGAAAACATATATGATTGTCTTGTTCTGCATCCCATACTGTAACCTGAACATGATGTGTGTCACAGCAGATGTGTGCTTCTCATGCATGGAGGGCCTGTTACATATAGGGTGCAGTATCTGTGTTACATAACTGTCTCTCCAGCATGTACTATTTATACCACAGTGATGGTGTAGATGTGCGGAACAGGTAAGACATGTGTTAGTCCTGTCATGGATACGCAGGAGGTACACAGTGGGATCTGACACCTCCCTGTTTGGCAGCCATATACATGCCCTCTAATGCATTTATGAGACAGACTACACATGTATGGTCTTGATACGGACTCCATAGGGCATGTTATCTGCAATGTGTATTGCTGTACCATGAAACCTGTGTGGCTGCTACAGTTGTAAGATATGTCTGTGTAGTGACACTGCAAAGGTGCCATTGTACACAATGCTAGGTGTAGTGAGTGCCACATTCAGTATGGCAAAGCCAGTTTGGCAGTTACATCACAGACCTTTCTTTGTAGGTTGTACAATATTGAATGCATCTCCACATCTTATCGACCAGTGAAAGTCAAAGGCTACATTACTCTGTGTGTGGACACTACTATATTTCCCAGGGGTGGATAACTTTCCAAAGGATAGTATTGTGCAGTCATTGGCATTTAGTATTTGTCAGTGGCTCAGACAAAAACTGAATGTGTGTCTTAGGCCATCTTAGATAACTGCTGGTTCTGTGTGGGATTTAGTGACAGCTCCTGAAAAGCAAACACCTGCTAATGTATTCAGTCAGAGGGCACTGACAGTGGCTGTGACCTCAGCAAAGGAATTGCTAGAAGGGGTACACCATCAGTGATGACTGGGGAAAACCATTGGTGACTGGCATCATTGCAGTGTAAGTCTCTCAATGCTATCTTGCCAGATTATGACTGTCAGACACTTGCCTATCCACCAGCTGACATAACACTCTGTAAATAACCTACACAGTTTCCAGCAAGGCCTGCTGGCCTAATATTGTCACACACCTTGTCAGGTCATAGTAGGTAGAGTAAGTAATATTCCCATCATCCATTGCATGGTGTAACACTCAATGGGATCCACCAGTTAGAGTCAGTAGGCATGGTTTGACCTTGAGCATAACAAACAGTGTGTTGTTTGGTGTCAGTAGGTTTACGACAGTGTTACTGCTTGCATCCATACTAACTCCTTTCATGACATTTCACATCACATGACTCAGAGATCTGGGGATACTGCTTGGCACTACATGCTAGCTATCCTTTGTGCAACTAAGTATTGCAGTTGCTTCCAACATGTTCCAAGAAGAGAGTTATCCAATGTGTCTGTAAAGAGCACAGACAAATATGTTAGGGAAGTATAATATGTATACTGTTTGAAGGTTAGGTGGGGGTTTTACACAGGTATTCTGCAGATAGACACTAGCCAAGTGGTGTATACCAGAAGGGTACAATTACCTTGTGAAGACTGTGTTAAGCATGGGTGTACACAGAATTGCTGGTGCCTGGCAACTACTAATGCTGGTCTCACTGACACCACTGTCACATAGGATACCATGCTCTGATATGTTTTCTGTCATCACACTCAAAATGTTACCATGAATCCCATGATGACAAGCAGGACACAGCCTGTTTGTTCATCCACATAGCTGTCTCACATCATGAAAGGCTATGTAGGCTTCACATACCCTTTTCCAAGTAGATGCCTTGATTAGCAACCTGGACAATCAGTTGGCTTTTGCATGTGTTATACCATCACTTCCAGGGTTGGTGGTATGTCACTAGGGAACTGACCAGAGGGGAATTAGTAGCACTGCTGTAGTACCACAATATAATGTACAATGTACATTGACATAGATGTCAAGTCTTGCTGTAACAATCAGCACACTGCCGGTGAGCCATCATAGGTGGAAATATCACAGCTAATCATGCATATTGCCCTTCAACAGATTACTGGTGGATATCTGCATGACATGGCTGTGAGGCCTACTGCAACAGACTGGCCAACTTTGGCCAATATGTGTCCACTTGCCACGTGGCCTAGGCATAGCATACTGTACAATTATGTACCAGAAACCCATGTCTGTGCTCTTAAAATCATGTCACACAACAACCAGTGTGCGGTCTAGTTGCTTGACAGGCATTATATACTTACGAGGCTAATGAAATGTCAGCAAAGTTGAACAAGTCCTCTATGTATGCACGGGCATCAACATCTTCACTGCAAGGTGTGCCTACAAACACTATATAGCAGGCTGTCAACCCCAAGGGTGTGGCAGCATGACCCTACTTTTGCAGGACCTGCTGCTGAGATGTTGGGAGTGTTCCCACCCCTCTACTCCTATGACACACAAACACAACATGTGACAGATGTGACTGCATTTCAAACTTTGCTGCCATGTTGTCTCCAACAGCGGTCATTACATACGACAATGAGCATTATGCCAACAACCACAGCTAACATCCTGTACCACCTACACTCACATCATACACATCTCCAGACACATTGCTATATAGGCACCTAAGGAAATCCTGACTCTGGAGTGCACAGTACACAATACTGCATGCATCACTCTTTCACAGGTCAAGTACCCGAGGCAAAACACAAAATCACACCTCTTAGTCAGAGGTGATTACATTGTGAGACATACTGATGTCTGTGTGAAGTGATTACATATGAGAAAGATCACAGATGGCTATCTGTGGGTTGACACAATAGGTCTTACCACACATTGCCGCAAATCAAGGGATATCAGTTTAACATAATGTTGATATCATAGTTCCTGCACTGCAGGTGTATATGACTAGGGACAAACATCACTGGCCTGTATGCACACACATGACTGTGCTTAGTCAGTTGGTGTCTCTCACAGCTATATGCATAGCTTTTGGCTGAAGCTAACACTCACCTAGGATGATGGCGCCATACACTCGGAAATTGATTGAAGTTGATAATTGCCTTAGCATGTGGTGTCATTGTCAGGGATCTACTACATGTGTGCCTGGGATGCCTTCCTCAACAGAAATCAATGCTTCACTAGTAATGGTGTTCATCTCTCACCCCTGAGATTTGGAGTAACAGCCATGGCTACTGACACCTGCACAATGCATCTTAGATGCACTGTGCAGGGAAAAGTTGGCAATGAGAACACCATCTTTATACAGCATCAGTTATGATGATACATGGCGGGTATGGCTACACTGAGCCCCACTCTCTGGGATGTATCCCCACCCTGGATTATGCAGACATGTGTGCAGTCAAGGACATCTGGTTCAAGGCAGTGGACAGCCCCACAGCCATACCAGACTACACATCCAGATTTTGTGAAACACTTTGATTTCCCAGAGACATTACAAATGCCATTCAGTACTGGAAGGGCACATAATCAAGCAATAGCTGGCTACAGGAGCAGCTCCATGACTGTAGACACCCATTGTGCGTATTTGCATGTACGTGTGTCTATCAAGATGTATTACACTGTGGTGTGGGGTGGCATTAAGTGACCACCAGCTGTGTTGCTTAGTATTGCAGCAGCAGGCTTGCCCAAAGGTTAGTCTATGTCCTTAACTACAATGCCCTGGAGCAGTGCCGTGAGATCCCCCTAAGGGAAACTAATGTATTCCATCATGTGTTTACCAATATGGGTGACCATTGCAGCCCCCCGATGTGAGGTCCTCCCTGGTGGGATCTGACCACAGATCAGTGTCATTAAAACTACCGGCAGTACCCCCCGCAGGCAATACAGACATATATTTCAAAAAAGACATTTATTACCTCCTGTGAGATGGTTTACATAGTTTGACCACACCTACCCCTCTGATGGGACAGGCAAGTATGCAGAGCTCTACACCCATGCATTATGCCAGCAGCAGTACAACTGCAGTGATTTGGCTGTACCTGTCAGGAGGAACGTAGGCTCCTCATGGCACAGCAAACCTGCCTGTTGGACAATTGTCATTATCAGGCTGTACAATAAGAGGTGGATATTGCTGTGTGGCAGTTGGGGTGAGGGTGACCCCCTAAAATGGAGGCACAAACTCCTCAGCTAAAACAAGCACATAGTGTTGCTGTGATGTTGTGTAGACACAGTAAATGACAAAATTAGCCACCCTCACAAAGCAGAACCACAATGCATAATGTAGTTACATGTGTAAGCTCAAAGGACAGGCACAGATTGTCAGTGAGCTCATACATAATGATGACTCATAGAATGGGTCTGTACTGATAGTTAATCTGTAGTCCCACACATTCTGCGTCAACTTCACTCCCCTGTCTCCCCATGTGACACATGACATTCCTACAACCTGTCCCATAACTTCCATATCTACAGAGCGGGTCATAAATGGCCTCTCTATGGAGGATATACAGGTGCAGCGGTTAACGCTGTCACCTCACAGCAAGAGGTTCTCTGGTTCGATTCTCGGCTGGGGTACCTTCTGTGTGGAGTTTGCATGTTCTCTCTGCATTCACGTGGGTTTCCTCCGGGTACTCCGGTTTCCTCCCACATTCTAAAGACATGCTTCTGGAGCATTTCTCCCCGGGCCTCTGCTGAAAACAGGATCTGTGGAACCTAGTCGGACTTTCCCGGTCAACAAATGTTAAATAAAAAAAAATAAAAATATCTACTGAACATGCTGACATCCCAGGCAGCATTTTACATGGGATTTGTCATGGATTACTGACACCATTAGGAGCACCTTGCAATCATACTGAATCCACTGGCTGGATGCCAGTTGACTGGACAACAGCAACTGTTATACCCATGCACAGAGGTGCTCCATGCACTGACCACCAGAACTATAGACATCTTTGCCTGAGTATCCATATCTGTATGGCCGTAGGGGCAATCATCATGGTGCTGATCATCACACATATATGTGATCTACACACAGATGACTGTACACAGTTTGGATGTCTGACAGGAGGATCATGACTGTTACACGTGGTGGACATTTCTGAGGCAGTCACCAAAGACCTGGGTGAGGGGACATTAGGGCATGCAACCCCCCCTGGACTGAGCCAAGCCTTCTGACTATCCCCCAGCCAGGCATCATTTACAAAGCACCCACTTAGACATCAATAGTACTATCATTGTAGGGGTCTCTTAGTGGCCATTGATGGCACACATACTCAACATAGGGACATCTGCCTCCAATAGCTGATCTGTAAAAAACAGGGTTCAACAGGCTCAGTCCTGGGTCCTCTACTGCTTGGAATCCATTTAGCCATGGTACAAGTGCATACCGACTGTCTGTGGCTAACAATGTTGGCTGATGCCTGCAAACTGTGAGCACTCATGGAGTCTGTGAGTTATGTCAATATCCTACAAAAAGGTATTGATGAAGAAATACCTGTTGACATAGTAATGGCCATAAACGCCATGCAGATATATATATATATATATATATATATATATATATATATAGATATAGATATATATATATATATATATATATATATATGCAGTATCACTTCCATCACTAACATCTATGTACTTGGCAAGTAGCACATCGTAGCAACATGTGATGTACATACTCAAGAGTGAAAGAACTGAATACACAGACCTGGTCACAGGTTTACACTTAATGTGCCTGAGATCACCATGTCTCCCCAGTGGTATGTCAAGAATCATATGTCATAGCTGAGGGCACAATTACCTGTAATTGGCATACTCATAGTTTCAGAGTTTCATAGTATAGCACTAGGCTATCTGCCCTGGGGCATTTGTAAGCCTAGCCATAGTGATGTGGCTTTTGCCACCCCATGAAATGGTACAAAAAATGTACAGAATAAATTTAGAATACTGTGCCTCTGTCTAGTAGTGACACAATGAAGGTCCCCTTATATAATAGAATTCATTTACTGTGCCCCTGTCTAGCAGTGACACAGATGTGACCCCTGGGGTAAACTTACGATCTCCCATCCACTCATCAAGATTTCTCTTGAAGAGAGTCAGTGAGGGGCTCTGCCTAATATGAACTGGGATCTTGTTCCAAAGCATGGGAAGACTCTGGGTTATAAATCTATCCCTCCAGCATGTCCTAGTCATACTTGTGCCGAGGTTTAAGTCTTTAGCTCTCGTGGTCCTGATGGATTTGGATTTTTTGAGGTGGAGCATGTCCATCAGATCCTGATTGGACATGGCCTTGTACGTCAGGCAGAGATCACCTCTGAGCAGGTGGTATGCTACTGAATAGAGCTGAAGTTTCTTTAGTCTGGCAGAATAAGACATATGTTGGAGACCCTTGATCCTCTTGGTGAGGTACTTTTGTGGTCTCTCCAGCTGTTGCAAATGCCGGGTGAGGTACATACCAAATGGGGCATTATACTCAATCATGGGTCTGATGAGGGAGGAATATAGGGGTACAATGACATCCTTGGATCTGGATGTGAATCCCTTCATGATGAGGTGTGCAAGGTAGAATGTTTTTCTAACCACTTTGGCAACGTGGGTGTCAAATGAGAGGTCACTGTCAACTTGGGTCCCTAGGTCTCTGATTACTTTTTCCGTACTCAGTGGGTTGCTGTCTATGTGATAATTTGTGGGTACTTTGTTTTTCCCAAAGGGGATGACTATACATTTTTTGGCATTTAGTTTGAGGCTGTGACTCCGGCACCAGTTGTCCGTTTCTGTGAAGCCCTTTTGTAGGATGTATGTGTCTGCTGGTGTATCGACTATGGCACCTAGTTTGCAGTCATCTGTGAACTTTGTCAGCCACAGCCCTCCCATGTTTGCTTTAACATCTGAGAAATAAATGCCGAACAAGAGGGGTCCCAGGACAGATCCCTGTGGGACACCACTTGTGACTGGCTTTGAGTCTGACATTGCTCCAGTGATTTTAACTTTATGGGTTCTGTCCTTTAGCCAGTTTGCAACCCATCTAGTGACATAAGGGTTTACTTCTAAGCTGTTGAGCTTATCTATGATGCCCGAGTGGGGTATTGTGTTGAAGGCCTTAGCCAAGTCCAGGTATGCTGTATGGACTGCTTTGCCCTCATCAATGGCTCTAGTGACTGTTTCAAAAAAGTCAACCAGGTTTAAAAGGCAGGATCTGCCCTTTACAAAGCCGAACTGGGTGGGGTCAAGTGTCTGTAGGTCCCCTATGTCTCTGTTTATGAGTTCCATAATGATTCTTTCCATAGCTTTGCAGACCAGGCTGGTTAAGCTTATGGGGCGGTAGTTTCCAGGGTCTGTAGAGGCACCCCCCTTGTGGAGTGGGACCACTGTTGCTGTACGCCAGTGTTCAGGTACATATCCAGTAAGGCTAAGGTTAAATAGCATTTTTATGTGTGGGTTTAGCTCCTCTTGGAGTTCACGTAACACGCAACCCGGGATACCGTCAGGTCCCATTGATGCTGTGTTTTTTGCTTTGTTTAGGGTGGTTCTTACTTGGACATCTGAGATGACAGGGAGATTACATTCAGCTGGGATAAGTATTTCTTCTTTTGGGGGTGAAGGAGGGGAGAAATTTGCACTGAACCTGTCAGCCAGAATGTTGGCAATATCTGTGGGTTCAGTGTATTTTTTGTTGTTTTGAACCAACTCTGAGCATATCTGAGGGTTTCCACCCATGTTTCTAACATAGTTGAAGAAGGCTTTGTGGTTATCTTTAGTGTCCTTAGCGATTTTTCTCTCAAAGTTGGTCTTGGATGTTTTTATGAGAGAATGTAGTTTTCTGCTAATGTTAATCAGAGATGTCTTCCCTTCATGGGATTTTGTTCTGACGTGCAGTAGCTTCCTTCTTTTGTTATACAATTTTTTTATGGCTGAGGTCCACCAGACAGGAATCTTACCTTTGGTGGAGAGGGACTTGGATTTGTTTGGGATTGCATGATCCATGCATTCTTGGAGATGTCCATAGAAAGCATTTGTGAAGGATTCGGCATTGTGGGATGTGGTATCCACTGGCACAGTGGGCTTAAAGGATACCATCTCAGTCTTAAGAAGAGTGAAGTCTGCTTTTGAGAAGTTTTTCACTGTGGTCTTTTGTGCTGGGGGTGGAGGTGGGATATGTATATCCAGGGTGATTAGTTTGTGGTCAGATCTCACTAGTGAGGGGTATACTTCTGGTGTGGAGCATTTTGTCCCCATGTTTGTGATGATTAGGTCTAGTATATTATCTATCCTAGTGGGAGAGGTGACTAGTTGTTCCAGTGCATTTGAATTTATGAATTCCAGGAACCTTTGAGCTAGGGTATTAGGGCTAGAATAATGTACCCAATCTATGTTTGGGTAGTTGAAGTCTCCCAGTATGATGGTATTTTGTAATACATTCATATCCTCCAATGTCTTCAGGAAGGCTGAGTGGGGTTCTTGAGATTGGGAGGGTGGTCTGTAACATGCTACCAGTTGTATAGCAGTTTTGCCTATGGTTAGTTGCACCTGTATGGTCTCTGATGCTTCATGTGTTGCTACTAACCTGGAGGTGTGGGTGTCCTTGATGAATATGGACACTCCCCCTCCCTTTGTGATTCGGCCCGGGTTTTGGGGCTGAAAAGCATGATACGAGGTATAGCCTGGTAGTGCTGGAGTGCTCTCAGCAGCCTTGAACCAGGTTTCAGTTACTGCACAGACGTCGATGTTCTCCATGCTGAGGAGTGCATCAAGTGCCTGCATCTTGAGATTTAGACTTCTGGCGTTGAGCAGCATTACCCTTAGTTTTCTCCATTTTTGTTTTCTAAGGAGGTGGGTTTGTCTATTGAGCCTTGCCTAAAAAAGGCACTATGGGGGTGGCAAGAGCCTTAGCCAATATCCGTAAGCCCAGTGGTGACAGGTGTAAGCCATCCCTTGTGAAGCAGCGTGGCTTGTCCAACATGTCATCCCAGGCAGACAGACATTGGATCCCCTTAGAATGACACCAGTACTTGAGACAATTGTTAAAGATGATCATCTTGTCTTTGCATTGTGGTATCATTCTTGGTGAGGGCAAGATGCTGCACAGGGTCAGGGTCATACCAGCCTGCGCTACATAATTGGAGAGCTCCTCTATGTCTCTTTTCATTTAGTCCAGGGAGGTACGTCTCAGGTCATTCACACCAGCATGGACAATGACGGTGTCATATTTGTACTTGCTTTGGAGTGACTTGAGTGTGTGTGTTATGTGGTGGATCCTAGCTCCTGATAGACAGCTCACAGTCACCTTCTCCTTGTTCAGCCTGGTCAGCGGGACATCAGTGTGTCTGACTATAGAGTCACCTATTACTATTGTATCAGGCAAGGTGTTTGGCCTTAAGGGCTGTGATTGGTTGACACACTGATTTATTGAAGCATGTGTTGCGTGTGTTTTGTTTTGAGGTGGTGGATTTTTGGATGTCTGCTTTGGGAGCCTCTGTTATTTTGGTAAGTTTTTTATTAGAGCCTCTGAGTATGTCTTTGTGTTTTTATGTGTTTGGTTTGCAGTTGTGGTAGGTCTATGTGGGACTGGGATTGTTGTGTGTGTGGTTGCCATCTCCTCCTGTCTGGTCATGCCAGCCCTGAGTTGAGAGAGTTCAGCCTCCAGTTTGGCTATATAGTTGCATCTCTCACATGTATTTGTGTTTGTTGGGAGGAGGAGAGGGTTTTCTGTGTACATGAGACAATTGTAGCATTGTCTCAAGATACCCAGATTGACCAGCTGAATTGGAGACGACACCAGTAATCTACCACTCGACATGCTAGAACAGTATAAGGGAGTGCTGTACCTTTAAGGGAAGTGGATATTCACAGGGGTGGTAAGTAGATGTAGTGCTTTACTTAGTACAAGAGTGCTTACTTAGTAGAGAAGTATTGAGAACGAGTGCTAGGCTTATAATATAGTGAGTAGTCTGTTTATACTAAGAGTAGACCTTCCTTAAGGGAAAATTTGAAGAGCAGACTTGGTGGAGCCAGAAAAGGTTTAACCTTGTTTAACCACTATGCGCACAACCACGCAAAGCCGTGCAAACACGGATTTTAAACAGTGAACTACAAAAGAGCTAGAAATGGTCCAAAACAACCAATTACTACAGCTTCTTGTGCTGAGGTCACTTCCTACAGGGACAGGTAGGCTGCTCAAGGCTCTCCACTCCAACTGGTGAGCAAAGAAACTTCCTTCTATCCAAGTAAGGTAATGGACAACACAGGAACTACACCACAGCCCAGAATACAGCAATGCCTGTAAACTGGTCTAAACTAGTCGAGGAGAGGGGGAAAACAAGGATTATTTTTTTTGTTTTTTTGGTATAAACACACAGAAAATGCAGAAACAGTGATAAATTAGTTACACAGGCTAGTACACTTTAGTGGGCAGCCTCCACAGTTAAATTAAACAAACAAATAAACAACTTTCAATCAAATTCAACTAAAATGTAACTTAAAGTGCAGATTTTAAAATAATGCAGCAAACAGTTAAAAAACAGTTCAAACTAGTTCAGGGTAAGCTACAGAAGCTATTCCAAGTGAAAAAAAGCAAAGATACTTAAATCCAGAAAGTAGTCACTTTTCTGAGTTCCCTGCTGCTAGGACCACTCTGCAGAACCACGAGGAGCTTGTCTGAGCAGTATAGCCAGAAAAAAACACCCAGAGGCGGATTTTAAACAGTGAACTACAAAACAGCTAGAAATGGTCCAAAACAACCAATTACTACAGCTTCTTGTGCTGAGGTCACTTCCTACAGAGACAGGTAGGCTGCTCAAGGCTCCCCACTCCCACTGGTGAGCAAAGAAACTTCCTTCTATCCAAGTAAGGTAATGGACAACACAGGAACTACACCACAGCCCAGAACACAGCAATGCCTGTCAACTGGTCTAAACTAGTCGAGGAGAGGCAGGAAAACAAGGATTATATTTTTTGTTTTTTTGGTAGAAACACACAGAAAATGCAGAAACAGTGATAAATTAGTTACACAGGCTAGCACACTTTAGTGGGCAGCCTCCACAGTTAAATTAAACAAACAAACAACTTTCGATCAAATTCGATTAAAATGTAACTTTAAGTGCAGATTTGAAAATAATGCAGCAAACAGTTAAAAAACAGTTCAAGCTAGTTCAGGGTAAGCTACAGAAGCTATTCCAAGTGAAAAAAAGCAAAGATACTTAAATCCAGAAAGTAGTCACTTTTCTGAGTTCCCTGCTGCTAGGACCACTCTGCAGAACCACGAGGAGCTTGTCTGAGCAGTATAGCCAGAAAAAATGCCAGAGGCAGATTTTAAACAGTGAACTACAAAAGAGCTAGAAATGGTCCAAAACAACCAATTACTACAGCTTCTTGTGCTGAGGTCACTTCCTACAGGGACAGGTAGGCTGCTCAAGGCTCCCCACTCCCACTGGTGAGCAAAGAAACTTCCTTCTATCCAAGTAAAGTAATGGACAACACAGGAACTACACCATAGCCCAGAATACAGCAATGCCTGTCAACGGTCTAAACTAGTCGAGGAGAGGCGGGAAAACAAGGATTTTTTTTTTTTTTTTTTGGTAGAAACACACAGAAAATGCAGAAACAGTGATAAATTAGTTACACAGGCTAGCACACTTTAGTGGGCAGCCTCCACAGTTAAATTAAACAAACAAACAAACAACTTTCGATCAAATTCGACTAAAATGCAACTTTAAGTGCAGATTTTAAAATAATGCAGCAAACAGTTAAAAAACAGTTCAAGCTAGTTCAGGGTAAGCTACAGAAGCTATTCCAAGTGAAAAAAAGCAAAGATACTTAAATCCAGAAAGTAGTCGCTTTTCTGAGTTCCCTGCTGGTAGGACCACTCTGCAGAACTACGAGGAGCTTGTCTGAGCAGTATCATAATCTCCATGTGCTCTTCCCTCAGCATGCCAATTTCTGAGTGCAATGGCCATTTAGTAATGGACCTTTCCAAGGAGTACTGGCACTTCCACACAACAGTATATTCCCTCACAAGGGAACTTCATGTCTTCAGGATGTGATCAATGGGGATCGTCTGAAATGAGTGTCATTGTAGCCTGTGTCATATAGACTACTCAGAGGTGATCTCTGCCTTGCATATGGGGAAATGTGTGACCTTGCTTGATTGTAAATGTTGCATATCTGTAGGTAGCATAGTACATGGATTAATCACTCTAAAGACATTAACCTAGTATGTGACGTTACTAATTCATGCTGGTGGGAGAGATTTGTCTAGCAGACTTTAACCCACCTTTGAAACAGAACCCTGCCTAATGGCAAGCAGAGCATCTTAGTCACCTCAGTACATACCATCTGTATGATTTGCTGGTGACCATCATTTCACCACAGGGCTTCTGCCTGTGTCCCTCTTGGACTGGGGCAATATGTGCTTATCATGTACATAAGGGTATACAGTTGTCTATGATTCTGATCGCTGTTTGGCCATTATGCTAGTGAAGTTCAAAAGTCCTATGGTCCCGTAAGCTGATGTAAATTGCTCTAACAGCCACACACACACACACAAACATGGCTACTTTGAGGATAGCACCACTTCCAAGTACTGCTTACAGGACACGGCATGAACAAATTTGCTAAAATTGGATGTCCATTAGATGGAGTCTGCCTGTAAAATGCACTATGGCAACAGAAAATGCATTTACTAGGATGCCTAAGACCTTGAATGAGAGATGCAAGCCCTCCCTTGCAAAACGAATGGGACTATCAATAATCTTGTCTCAGGTTGTTACATACTAACTTCCCGTGGAATGACAACAGCTATTAAGACAATTGAAAATCCTTGCATCCATCACATACACAGAAAGTTCTGACTTATCTCTGCATATCCCTTAAGATTTTATTCTCCAGGTCATTTTCTCCCACGTGGACCACAACTATGTTGTAGTCATATTTGCATAGAGAAAGGGTTTTGAGGACTCTTGTAATGTCTGTGATCCTGGTACCCAAAATGCAGCTGACAGTAATCCTGTACTTGTCTAACCTTCTGAGTGGGGACTCTATATGCATAACAATTGAGTCACTAATCACTGGTACATTTTTGGTAGAACTTAATTTAGGTTTACCTGATTAAGAAGAAATGTTGTGTTGGTGACTTACTGATGCATGCGTGTATGAAAGAGGTGAGATGAGGGACTTTCAATAAGGCCCGTTCTTACATGTTCTAGGTACCTTTGGCAAAGCTGTCTTTATAACATTAGTGTATGACATTTTTGTGAGATCTTTATGAGAATGAGGTAGTGTTTGAGATGAAGATGTGACCACAGGATGTTCTTTGCATATTGTTATTTGTAAGGATGATATCTCCATGTTATCTAGGTATTGTCAATTCACATTTTTCAGAGTTTTCTGTGTTAAGCAGCAGATCATAATTAGCAAGCATAATGCAGTTGCTACACTGCCTTAGGATACCAGGAGGTACAAGGCAGGTGATGACGGAGGAACAAGTTGTCTGACCCTCCATATTGTTGAGTGCTTTAAGTGTTAACTGGCTAAGTGCACAAAAAGCTAAGGAAATCCTGGGGTAGTACTACCAACATAGTTCCAGCAATGCTAAAAGAACAGCACACAGTGTACTGATGCTCCCAGTACAGCTAGAAGCAAATTAATCAACCAAGCAAAAATAAGCATAAACTAGTGTTGCCCTGGGCATAGTTGTTCGAGCTGTCAACTAGGCAACAGGTGATAGTCTGAGGGTGCTGTCTGAAGGGAAAAATGAAAATGTGCTCATTACCAACTATTCCACTAAAGCTATGCCAGTGATATGCAGAATTCAGATTGGTATGCGGCCACACAACGAATAGCAATTCAACAAATGAAAAGAAGAAAAGAGAAAACAACTCTGGGAGAGTCAATTGTGCTTAAACACCCAGAAAATGGTGGCAATTAACATTCTCTAACAAAATGAACCACTGCAGTTTCCAAGATGCCCCGGGATTCATGAAGCTTGCGCCATGCGCCGGAGTAGTGCTGGCGATCTAGTGATTCAGGTAAGAGCTGTTTTCACATGCACTACCAGTGTACGCCAGAGCTGCGCAGCTCCCGGTGCATGTATGCTAATCACCCCATGAGCAGCAGTGTAGCATGCAAATGAAGGTATACAGTGATTCATGAAGTTGTACAGGTGTAGCGTAAGCATGTAGAAATGTAATCCAAAAAAAAAAATGGTTTACATTTTGTCAAACATAAAATTGGAGCCATGAAAGTGGACCAAACCTATGTATTATAATGTTAATATATGCCAATGGCTAAATATATAGCCAATGGCATAAAACAACATGCACAACATATAAAAAATAACATTTAATGTCATGGTCACACCAACGCAAAGTAAAACCGCAGTGCATCAGTGCGCAAACGGGATCACAAGGAAAATATATTTAGATGTCATAAAACTGTAATGCAATGCAATTCATGATATCCCCATAATAGTCAATGGCATGCATGGTACACCACAACCATGGTGCAAGGGTTGCTAAGGGTCTGTGACAGTGTTCCATGTGGTAACTAGGAATTAGCAGTCAATGCCATGCAAATGAGTCAAGTAATACTGAATCGCAAATGTCCCACCGGCGTAAGGATGTACCACATGGCGTAGCGTTACAACACCGAGGAGTGGCCTGGGGGTAAACATGACATCAAGAGAGGGGTGCGCCACCGTAGCTGTAAGCACATTGGATCATTGCTAATCTATGTTGCGTGTTGCTAAGCAAAGCCACAGGACAGGGGTGTGGAAGCAGCCATAGCTTTGCTTAGCTGAGAGCACACAAGGTAACCGAAAGTCCATGTGAACGTGGATGAAAACATGCACAAAACCCAGTAAACGATTGTGCGCGGCACGCACCACAGCTGAAACAGGAAGGATACGTGAAGGCAATAAGGAAATGATGCAGCTTGGTAATTGGAGTACAAATGAGTAATTAACACCTAGAAACTCACAGTGGGCCATAGACAACAGCTAACAAGGCTGCTAGCAGCTACTTGCAGAACAGAAAAGGAGAGGTGCCGTACAGCAAAGAAAAGAGAACTGTCACAGCAGAACAAAGCAAACTTGCAGTCAATCAGCTACATAACACATTTCCCAACACAATCCTGGGTTGTGGAAGCACAAAACAAGAAAAGCGGCAGCTGGATGCATGCCTGACAATGGGAGGTGAATCGGGTTGAAAATAGAAGTAAAGGGCAATAGATGAATCATGGCAGACAAGCATAAGTCAACACCAAAGGCCTCACAATAGCAGTACCTGCTGTAAAACCAATAATTAAGATACCCTGCAGCTGGAATAGCACAAACACACCCAATTACACCAGCATCATCCATTGCACAATAGTATAAGGTGTGAAAGCCCCACACACACACACTTGTGTATTTCCAGACACTCTGCACCATTGGTGTATACAGACGGGGAACTTTTAATATGTATATGTTAGGGACTGCCATAGCTATGATTCTCCAGCATGTGTTGGAGACTGACGGTGGTGTTGAGGATGATGCTGACAAACATCTCAGGCACCGGAGGAGGAGACGAGTGTTCAGACCCAGGGTAACCTACCAGGGGCTACATGATATGGAGATAGTAGAGTGTTGCAGGGTGGACAGGGACATCATACAGCAACTTGTTGAGCTGTGCCAGCTACACCTCAGAGCCAGAAGTAACAAAGGGGAACCCATCCCAGTGGACACGAAGGTATGTGTAAACTTGAGAATACTAGCCATAGGTACCTTCCAAAGGCCAACTGGGGATATCATGGGGATCTCACAGGCATCAGAATCCAGGATACTCGGTGGCCAAGGATGAACACAGGATAGCAGCAGATTTCTTCAGCTCCACCAACATAACTACACTGACAGGAAATTATTACTTCAAAATTCAACTAATGTAATAATTTTCTTTCTAAAAACGTTTGGAATATCAGTATCTTGAATAATATCTAAAAAAGAAAGAAAATTTAAATAATTTTCCTGCCAGAAATCTTCTTGGAAATTTCTCTTTCATCACCTCTGTTCAGAATGAGTTCCAGTAAGGCTAACACTCAGGATTCCAGCATCAAGAAAGAGCTTCAGTCTTTACTATCAACTATTCAGCAGCTAACAACTAAAATGGACAGACTGGATGTTAAAATTGATAACTTTATAGAGAAACACCACAAAACAAATGGATTTGTTACATCAAGATTTACAACATCAGAAAGCTCAGATTATAGGTATAGAAGAGACACTTAATGATATGGACAACATAATTCAGGAAGAAGAAATTAACATTGAATTCTTATTGAAACAGAACACACACCTTCAATCCAAACTAGATGACTTGGAAAACAGATCCAGATGCAATAATATAAGGATTTTTGGACTGCCAGAAAACATAGAAGGTAACAACATTACATCCTTTTTAAATACTTGGCTTCCCAAAACTTTAGATCTGTCAGAAGCATTTTCTTTTGGTATTGAAAGAGTCCATAGGTCTTTATCTAATTCTAATATAAATAAAAAGTTTCCTAGATCAGTTATTGTAAGATTTTTATCATCTTATGCCAAGGAGAGATGGTATTAAAATCTGCATGGGCTAAAGCACCTATAAAAATTAATGAGGCAACTGTGCATTTTGACAATGACTATTCTTCCTTGGTAATATCAAAAAGAAAAGTCTTTCTGCCATTAATAAGAGAGCTTAAGAAAGCACAGTTCAAAACTCATCTTTTATTTCCTTCCAAACTAAAAATCTTTTTACCGGATGGCCCTAGAATTTTTGAAGACTTGGACTCTGCTTTGCTGTATATTAAAAAAATAAAATATTAGATAAAATAGAAGATATGGAATGGGCAAGTCCTTCGCTAAAGAGAATGGCAACAGGAACTTCTTGGAAGACTTCAGAGAAGCAAAAAAGACTAAAGAACAAATGACATGTTTTATATTTCTTTGAACTCTTTAATTACAGTTACTACATTTACAAGAAAGCCACAGATATCTTAAGGATTTATTCAAAGTTATTTTTTTGTGTGCAAAGAACTGAATTTTGTTTTATAAATAATCAAACTTCCTGAGGAACAAATAACCTGATATGAATCAACTTGTTTTTCTTTGTGATAAAGAGACCTAAGGTTAGTAATTTGATACATTTCCTTTCTCTTCTTGTTTTAAATAATGGCATTCTCTTTAAACTAAACATTTAGTGAAGGGTGGGGGAGGGCAGGGAGAGGGGTTAGATGAAAAATAGGAAATAAGGGGAAAAATAATTTATTATTTCATTAAAATTATTTATGCTGTTTAAATACTGCTGCTATATATTATACCATGACTTAATTGCTTAATACATGATTTCAAATAATATGTCATGATATAATTGCAGTTAACTAGAACTAAAGTAGTTGAAAGTAATATGTCTCATTCTACTTTATTAAAACATACAGCAAGTAAAATATCTTTGTAAATACTCTTTGTAGGTCCCTTTTTTTTTTTTTTCTTTCTCTCTCTCTCTCTTTTATTTATAAAGTAATATGCTTCTGATAATACTGATATGTGTATGTAATAAGCTCTGAATGAGAAAATGAAATGGGGCATATAAAAATAAGTTGTGTTTATGTTAAACAACTGAAGGCTTGGTTTCACTGTCATAGAGACTGTAATGACTTGTAAAGTGCTTCGAGAAGGTTTTGCACTGTTTAGATCCATTTGTATTACAAAATTAATGTCAGTCACTTACTTTTATTAAAATTCCCACCAGAATGTTATGGGAGACAATCTGGGATGTGGGTTTCCTCGTGAATAGTGTCCTCGAGTCGTTTTAAAAGCTTCAACATTCAGAAAACACGCAGAGAAGCTGAAAGCAGCCATTTTGAACTTTGACCCCTGATTTCACACTGACACATCGCAAATTCAAGAATATACTGTTTCAGGAAGTAGAACTGCTGTAAATGCGGTTTTGTGATGAAAAACAAACTTTATGACATCTAAATGTGAGTTTTTCTTTATAATATCTTACTTATTTAAGATGTAACTTATAAAATATAAAAGTTATAATGATTTTAAGTGACTTAATATGCCATAGTAAACAAATGAGATATTTTAGAAGGCATAGAAGGTAAACTCATGCACACTTGTTTTTGAAAGCTTATATGACTGCTGCACTGTAATGCATATAGATGCTTATAATTTAAAGATATGTAATGTTATAAATCATTTGCCTTGACTAACAGACAAGTATATGTATCATTATGATTATATTTCAGAAGAAATTGTCATGTGACACATTTTAAAGGAGCAGTTCAGATATATAAAATACATATGGCTTTCATCACAATGATTTATGTATAACTAGGGATCAATATTGCTGTGTAGTATGTTCTTTTAACTTATACATGGGAATAATTATTTTATTTAAATGGCAATAATTAATATGAGAAGGAAGCTTCTGGTGCAAGTAATTTAAAGTTTTAAAGCTATTAACTGTATTGCTATGGCAGAAAGTGGGAATACCCCAATATAAGTAATGTCTGAGTCATAATAGCCTAAGATAATAAATGTTATTGAATTCAAATGAGCATAAACATATAATAAGAACTTATTCTTACAAACTTTTATTAAACTACCATATGGATATTCCCTTTCTCTCTCTCTCTCTCTCTCTCTCTCTCTCTCTCTTCTTTGCTCCCATTACCAAGATTGTTAGAATGCTATTTTGATTATGAGTTTATTATATAGAATAGATGTACATAGTAATATTAGTTGTTTTTAAATGTCTTATATGTTTATATGAAGCTGTTATATAAATTGTTTAGCCTTGTTATAGTAGATAATCAAATTAAATGAAGTTAACTTTAATTAATAATAGTTAGTATCAAATTAATTTGGTGGCAGCTGCAGTACTGCTGCTTAGGATAGGGGGATAACTTGAGTGGTATTTGCTACTCGAAGTTGGAGTTTTCAACTCCAGGCTGGGTGCACTGTTTAATCCTAACATTATTTTCACCTGATTATTGTTGTGTGTATATAGTTTTGACATCCACATCACATTTTATAAACTCATTGTCACTACAAATAAAAGTGAAAATTACACAAAATTCCATAAGATTTTCATTAAATGCAGCTATAATTAATAGAACACCTAAAGGAGGAGACATAATAATACTTATTTTAGTAAATGTTATTCTGATTATATGTTTTATATGTTTATAAAAGTTAAATGGTATCTCTAAAAGGAATTTCTTTAAACATTAATGGATTGAATAACCCATGTAAAAGGGCAAGTTTAATGAGATATATTAATTTGCATAGAGACAATTTAATATTCCTTCAAGAAACACATCTCCTGAAAAAGGATATAGATAAATTAGCCACTAATAAGTATACAGTCTTGGTTAGCTCAGAACACACACAGAAAAAAGAGGAGTGGCTATCTTATGGAACAAAAATATGCCCATACCTAAAACTATTAAGTCTTATAAAGATGATAAAGGAATGTTCTGTATGGTTACAATACAGATTAATGGGAAAATATATACATTAATTAATGTATATTGGATACCAGGAATTGGCATTAATACAGTGAAACACCATCTCAATAAGATTATATCATTTTCTATAGGAGATATTATTTTAGCAGGTGATTTTAATTGTATCCTGCATGAATATAACATCTAATGCAAAACATTTAAAAAAAAAATTTTTAAATTTTTTAAAGAAAAAAATAAAGTTTTATTAATTTAAAAATTAAAAAATTTGAATGATAATTTTTGGTCAGGTGAGATATAAAGGCCCGTTCTTACATGTTCTAGGTACCTTTGGCAAAGCTGTCTTTATAACATTAGTGTATCACATTTTTGTGAGATCTTTATGAGAATGAGGTAGTGTTTGAGATGAAGATGTGACCACAGGATGTTCTTTGCATATTGTTATTTGTAAGGATGATATCTCCATGTTATCTAGGTATTGTCAATTCGCATTTTTCAGAGTTTTCTGTGTTAAGCAGCAGATCATAATTAGCAAGCATAATGCAGTTACACTGCCTTAGGATACCAGGAGGTACAAGGCAGGTGATGACGGAGGAACAAGTTGTCTGACCCTCCATATTGTTGAGTGCTTTAAGTGTTAACTGGCTAAGTGCACAAAAAGCTAAGGAAATCCTGGGGTAGTACTACCAACATAGTTCCAGCAATGCTAAAAGAACAGCACACAGTGTACTGATGCTCCCAGTACAGCTAGAAGCAAATTAATCAACCAAGCAAAAATAAGCATAAACTAGTGTTGCCCTGGGCATAGTTGTTCGAGCTGTCAACTAGGCAACAGGTGATAGTCTGAGTGCTTGTCTGAGGAAAAATGAAAATGTGCTCATTACCAACTATTCCACTAAAGCTATGCCAGTGATATGCAGAATTCAGATTGGTATGCGGCCACACAACAAATAGCAATTCAACAAATGAAAAGAAGGAAAGAGAAAACAACTCTGGGAGAGTCAATTGTGCTTAAACACCCAGAAAATGGTGGCAATTAACATTCTCTAACAAAATGAACCACTGCAGTTTCCAAGATGCCGGGATTCATGAAGCTTGCGCCATCTTGTCGCCCCGGAGTAGTGCTGGCGATCTAGTGATTCAGGTAAGAGCTGTTTTCACATGCACTACCAGTGTGCGCCAGGCTGCGCAGCTCGGTGCATGTATGCTAATTACCCCATGAGCAGCAGTGTAGCATGCAAATGAAGGTATACAGTGATTCATGAAGTTGTACAGGTGTAGCGTAAGCATGTAGAAATGTAATCCAAAAAAATGGTTTACATTTTGTCAAACATAAAGTGGAGCCATGAAAGTGGACCAAACTTATGTATTATAATGTTAATATATGCCAATGGCTAAATATATAATAATGGCATAAAACAACTTTATGCACAACATAAAAAAAATAACATTTAATGTCATGGTCGCACTAACGCAAAGTAAAACCGCGGTGCATCAGTGTAAGCAGGATCACAAGGAAAATATATTTAGATGTCATAAAACTGTAATAGCATGATTCATGATATCCCCATAATAGTCAATGGCATGCATGGTACACCACAACCATGGTGCAAGGGTTGCTAAGGGTCTGTGACAGTGTTCCATGCGGTAACTAGGAATTAGCAGTCAATGCCATGCAAATGAGTCAAGTAATACTGAATCGCAAATGTCCCACTGGCGTAAGGATGTACCACATGGCGTAGCATTACAACACCGAGGAGTGGCCTGGAGGTAAACATGACATCAAGAGAGGGGTGCGCCACCGTAGCTGTAAGCACATTGGATCATTGCTAATCTATGTTGCGTGTTGCTAAGCAAAGCCACAGGACAGGGGTGTGGAAGCAGCCATACCTTTGCTTAGCTGAGAGCACACAAGGTAACCGAAAGTTCATGTGAACGTGGATGAAAACATGCACAAAACCCAGTAAACGGTTGTGAGCGGCACGCACCACAGCTGAAACAGGAAGGATATGCGAAGGCAATAAGGAAATGCTGCAGCTTGGTAATTGGAGTACAAATGAGTAATTAACACCTAGAAACTCACAGTGGGCCATAGACAACAGCTAACAAGGCTGCTAGCAGCTACTTGCAGAACAGGAAAGGAGAGGTGCCGTACAGCAAAGAAAAGAGAACTGTCACAGCAGAACAAAGCAAACTTGCAGTCGATCAGCTACATAACACATTTCCCAACACAATCCTGGGTTGTGGAAGCACAAAACAAGAAAAGCGGCAGCTGGATGCATGCCTGACAATGGGAGGTGAATCGGGTTGAAAATAGAAGTAAAGGGCAATAGATGAATCACGGCAGACAAGCATAAGTCAACACCAAAGGCCTCACAATAGCAGTACCTGCTGTAAAACCAATAATTAAGATACCCTGCAGCTGGAATAGCACAAACACACCCAATTACACCAGCATCATCCATTGCACAATAGTATAAGGTGTGAAAGCCCCACACACACACACTTGTGTATTCCCAGACACTCTGCACCATTGGTGTGTATACAGAGGGAACTTTTAATATGTATATGTTAGGGACTGCCATAGCTATGATTCTCCAGCATGTGTTGGAGACTGGCCAGTGGTGTTGAGGATGATGCTGACAACCATCTCAGGCACGGAGGAGGAGGCAGTGTTCAGACCCAGGGTAACCTACAGGGCCACATGATATGGAGATAGTAGAGTGTTGCAGGGAGGACAGGGACATCATACAGCAATTTGTTGAGCTGTGCCAGCTACACCTCAGAGCCAGAAGTAACAGAGGGGAACCCATCCCAGTGGACACGAAGGTATGTGTAAACTTGAGAATACTAGCCATAGGTTCCTTCCAAAGGCCAACTGGGGATATCATGGGGATCTCACATGCATCAGAATCCAGGATACTCAGTGGCCAAGGATGAACACAGGATAGCAGCAGATTTCTTCAGCTCCACCAACATAACTACACTGACAGGAAATTATTACTTCAAAATTCAACTAATGTAATAATTTTCTTTCTAAAAACGTTTGTAATATCAGTATCTTGAATAATATCTAAAAAAGAAAGACAATTTAAATAATTTTCCTGTCAGAAATCTTCTTGGAAATTTCTCTTTCATCACCTCTGTTCAGAATGAGTTCCAGTAAGGCTAACACTCAGGATTCCAGCATCAAGAAAGAGCTTCAGTGGGGTGTGGCCAAGGATGAACACAGGATAGCAGCAGATTTCTTCAGCTCCACCAATTTCATTACATTGACAGGAATTAATTACTTAAAAAATTAATTCTTGAAGTAATTTTCTTTCTAAATATGTTTGTTTTATATAGTTCTTGAACTATATCTAAAAAAGAAAGGAAATCTTAATAATATTCCTGTCAGAAATAACTTTGGAAATTTTCCTGTCAGTTTATCAGTCTGAAATGAGTTCCAGTAAGACAAATTCTCAAGACTCCAGCATCAAGAAAGAACTTCAGTCTCTGATAATTATAGTCCAGCAACTTACTGCTAAGATGGATAAAATGGATACTAAAATAGACACTTTCATAGAAAAACTACAAAACAAATAGACTTGTTACATATGGACCTGCAACAACAGAAGATCCAGATGACAGGCATAGAAGAAGCTGTGAATGACATGGAAAATAAAATACAAGAAAATCAACATTGAGTTTCTGCTGAAACAAAATACACATTTACAAACAAAGCTGGATGACCTGGAAAATAGATCTAGGCGCTTAATAACATTAGGATTTTTGGACTGCCAGAAAATATTGAAGGTAACAATATTACTTCTTTTTAACAACATGGCTCCCTAAAACTTTAGATTTACCAGAAGCATTCTCTTTTGGTATCGAAAGAGCACATAGATCTATAGCTAATACTAACTCTAACAAAACTATCCTAGATCAGTTATAGTTAGATTTCTATCATCTTTTGATAAAGAGATGGTTCTTAAATCTGCTTGGGCTAAAGCTCCTGTTAAGTTTAATGAGACAACTGTGCGTTTGACAATGACTATTTTTCCATGGTAATTGCTAAAAGAAAAGTTTTCTGCCACTAATAAGGGAGCTTAAAAGCACAGTTTAAACATACCTTCTGTTTCCTGCCAAGCTTAAAATCTTCCTTCCTGATGGTCCTAAGGTCTTGATGATTTAGACTCTGCTTTACTGTTTGTCAAAGAAAAGGATTTTGGATAAAATAGAAGAAATGGAATGGGCTAGTTCTTCATTAAAGAGATTGGCAACTGAAGCTTCCTGGAAGACTTCAGAGAAGAAGAACTAAAAACAAATGATTTGTTATATGTTTTTTCTCTCATCATTTAGTTCATTATTAATCTTTTTGAATATAGTTCCTGCATTTCCAGAAAGCCACAAATATTTTGTAAAAGATTTAATCAAAGTTATTCTCTATGTGCAAAGATATGTTTTGTTTCATAACCAGTCAAAATGCTTGAGGATTTAATGGCAGGCTGTGACTCGTTTTGTGTTTCTTTCTGAAAAAGTAAGGTTAGTAATTTGATACATTTTTTATCTTTATCTTTTTTTCCTTCTTCTTTTATTATTTTCTTTGTTTAAACAATGACATTCTATATAGATTATGTAGTGGGTAAAAGGGTGGGGGAGGGCAGGAGAGAACAGTAATGAAAATATCATTAATAGAATAATAACATATTTATTTCTTGTAAAAGTTTATAAGTTCTTCAAATGCTATTTCTAATTATACTTTCTTGATTATACTGCTTATGCTTGTTTGTAAATAATCTGTCATGCTTTAACTAATAATAATCAGAACTAAATAAGAGTAAATAATATGTTTT
>NC_056729.1:1090834125-1090871625 GCF_019279795.1 Protopterus annectens | reverse complement strand
AAATACTCTCATTAGTGATTTTACTAAATATGTACCCAACTCAGGTCAGATAACTTATTTAGGTATAATACTATCTAAAGATATTAAATCTATTATATATAATAACTATAATACCTGTTTTCTTAATATACAAAATCTTTTTAATACCTGGAATAATATGTTTTTTACTATGGAGGAGAGACTTACAATTATTAAAATGATAATATTCCCAAGATTTTATACTTAATACAATCAATAATACTTTCACCTACAAAAATAACTATCAAGAAACTGAATACACAATAAAGTTAAATTTCTTATGGGCACCTAATAGACCTAGGATTGCATTAAAGAAACATACTAATAGCTGGTCTCAAGGGTATTTCTTTTCCAGACTTTAATTTATATATTATCTCTTCTATTATAAAAGTTATTACTTTATTAATAGATCGGTCATATGTCGCAAAATGGAAAGATTATTGGGAGCTAATTAGTATGCACTTCATGAAAATCTCCTTAACACATAAAAATATGATTATAAATAACTCCATGTTGTGGTTGCTAAAGGAATTTTGTACTTCACCTATTACACCTAAACATATGGTCTGTTACCCATTAAATATTATTATTAGTTATAAGTAACTTTATATTCATGCACCCTAAGTATAGGGAATGGAATTTTATTGTATTCCCTATAATTTATACTCAGGGTATGCTTATGTCATCTACTTCTGAAGGAGCTCATTTAGCTATAGATAATAATCTAAAGTACTGGTATCAGCTGATATCTGATAATAAAGTTAAAATCTAGATTTCTTAAAACAAGAATTTGATCTAAGAGAAACTTGCTGGTTAGAGGTTCAGATCTTTAGACAACATCTCATTGATAGAATAGATCTAATGTCTATAACAGTTAAAGAATCTATTCCAAAACTGATTGATTACTTGATAATAAATTTACAACATAAAGTTTCTGATAAAGGTAAACTTTCATATATACATAAAATTATCAGACAAGAAACTTTTACAATGTAGATTCATACTGGAAATATTTCACCTCTATTAATGGGGACCCACCAACTCAACAAGATAAACAATATATATTGGAATCTGCTTATAGAACTACATCTTCCATTGTCTGGAGACTTTATACATGGAAATTTTTACATAGATCTTTTTATACACCTTTGATGATGAATAAAATTAATAATAAAGATAATCTATGTAAGAGATGTAATGTAGAAATTAATGCTGACTGGGCTCATATGTTTTATGACTGTATGAAGTTGAAAGAATACTGGAAGTCAATTAATGAATTTTTGCAGGCTCTTTTTACAGATAATTTCATTATTTCTAAGTCTCTTATATTATTCAACACACCTGTACCTCAATGTGTTAAAAAGATTAAGCTTCCCTTGTTATGGTCTATCCTAGCAGTAGCTTGGAAAATAATAACTAGAAATTGGATTTCAGATACACCTCCTTCGTTCAATGAATTTAAAAATGTTATGAATATAATGTGTCATATGGAAATAAGCACAATTAGAATGAGAACAACTAGAAAAACATCACATTTTATTGTATGGGATAATTTACAAAATTTGTTAAAAAAATTCTAATTTCAATAGCACAGTATTTTAGTTTAATTAATTGATCTGATTGTAGTGGATGTCTTTGTAAATACTTTAGTTGTTTTGTTGAATATTATAATAATACCTATTTTTAATTATTTGTATAAAATTGTTATGATATTTCTCTTATATGTTAAAACAATAAACTTGTTTTTAAAAAAAAAAGAAAGAGCTTCAGTCTTTACTATCAACTATTCAGCAGCTAACAACTAAAATGGACAGACTGGATGTTAAAATTGATAACTTTATAGAGAAAACCACAAAACAAATGGATTTGTTACATCAAGATTTACAACATCAGAAAGCTCAGATTACTGGTATAGAAGAGACACTTAATGATATGGACAACATAATTCAGGAAGAAGAAATTAACATTGAATTCTTATTGAAACAGAACACACACCTTCAATCCAAACTAGATGACTTGGAAAACAGATCCAGACGCAATAATATAAGGATTTTTGGACTGCCAGAAAATATAGAAGGTAACAACATTACATCCTTTTTAAATACTTGGCTTCCCAAAACTTTAGATCTGTCAGAAGCATTTTCTTTTGGTATTGAAAGAGCCCATAGGTCTTTATCTAATTCTAATATAAATAAAAAGTATCCTAGATCAGTTATTGTAAGATTTTTATCATCTTATGACAAGGAGATGGTATTAAAATCTGCATGGGCTAAAGCACCTATAAAATTAATGAGGCAACTGTGCATTTTGACAATGACTATTCTTCCTTGGTAATATCAAAAAGAAAAGTCTTTCTGCCATTAATAAGAGAGCTTAAGAAAGCACAGTTCAAAACTCATCTTTTATTTCCTTCCAAACTAAAAATCTTTTTACCGGATGGCCCTAGAATTTTTGAAGACTTGGACTCTGCTTTGCTGTATATTAAAAAAAAATAAATATTAGATAAAATAGAAGATATGGAATGGGCAAGTCCTTCGCTAAAGAGAATGGCAGCA
Source organism: Protopterus annectens (assembly GCF_019279795.1). Classification (NCBI taxonomy): domain Eukaryota; kingdom Metazoa; phylum Chordata; order Ceratodontiformes; family Protopteridae; genus Protopterus; species Protopterus annectens. The sequence continues at coordinate 1,090,869,052 of NC_056729.1, read as the reverse complement.
GGAACTTCTTGGAAGACTTCAGAGAAGCAAAAAGACTAAAAAACAAATGACATGTTTTATATTTCTTTGAACTCTTTAATTACAGTTACTACATTTACAAGAAAGCCACAAATATCTTAAGGATTTATTCAAAGTTATTTTTTTGTGTGCAAAGAACTGAATTTTGTTTTATAAATAATCAAACTTCCTGAGGAACAAATAACCTGATATGAATCAACTTGTTTCTCTTTGTGATAAAGAGACCTAAGGTTAGTAATTTGATACATTTCCTTTCTCTTCTTGTTTTAAATAATGGCATTCTCTTTAAACTAAACATTTAGTGAAGGATGGGGGAGGGCAGGGAGAGGGTTAGATGAAAATAGGAAATAAGGGAAAATAATTTATTATTTCATTAAAATTATTTATGCTGTTTAAATACTGCTGCTATATATTATACCATGACTTAATTGTTTAATACATGATTTCAAATAATATATCATGATATAATTGCAGTTAACTAGAACTAAAGTAGTTGAAAGTAATATGTCTCATGTTCTACTTTATTAAAACAAACAGCAAGTAAAATATCTTTGTAAATACTCTTTGTAGGTCCCTTTTTTTTTTCTTTCTCTCTCTCTCTCTTTTATTTGTAAAGTAATATGCTTCTGATAATACTGATATGTGTATGTAATAAGCTCTGAATGAGAAAATGAAATGGGGCATATAAAATAAGTTGTGTTTATGTTAAACAACTGAAGGCTTGGTTTCACTGTCATAGAGACTGTAATGACTTGTAAAGTGCTTCGAGAAGGTTTTGCACTGTTTAGATCCATTTGTATTACAAAATGAATGTCAGTCACTTACTTTTATTAAAATTCCTGCCAGAATGTTATGGGAGACAATCTGGGATGTGGGTTTCCTCGTGAATAGTGTCCTCGAGTCGTTTTAAAAGCTTCAACATTCAGAAAACACGCAGAGAAGCTGAAAGCAGACATTTTGAACTTTGACCCCTGATTTCACACTGACACCGCAAATTCAAGAAGTAAACTGTTTCAGGAAGTAGAACTGCTGTAAATGTGGTTTTGTGATGAAAAACGAACTTTATGACATCTAAATGTGAGTTTTTCTTTATAATATCTTACTTATTTAAGATGTAACTTATAAAATATAAAAGTTATAATGATTTTAAGTGACTTAATATGCCATAGTAAACAAATGAGATATTTTAGAAGGCATAGAAGGTAAAACTCATGCACACTTGTTTTTGAAAGCTTATATGACTGCTGCACTTTAATGTATATAGATGCTTATGATTTAAAGATATGTAATGTTATAAATCATTTGCCTTGACTAACAGACAAGTATATATATCATTATGATTATATTTCAGAAGAAATTGTCATGTGACACATTTTAAAGCTGCAGTTCAGATATATAAAATACAGATGGCTTTCATCACAATGATTTATGTATAACTAGGGATCAATATTGCTGTGTAGTATGTTCTTTTAACTTATACATGGGAATAATTATTTTATTTAAATGGCAATAATAAATATGAGAAGGAAGCTTCTGGTGCAAGTAATTTAAAGTTTTAAAGCTATTAACTGTATTGCTATGGCAGAAAGTGGGAATACCCTAATATAAGTAATGTCTGAGTCATAATAGCCTAAGATAATAAATGTTATTGAATTCAAATGAGCATAAACATATAATAAGAACTTATTCTTACAAACTTTTATTAAACTACCATATGGATATTCCCTTTCTCTCTCTCTCTCTCTCTCTCTCTCTCTCTCTCTTCTTTGCTCCCATTACCAAGATTGTTAGAATGCTATTTTGATTATGAGTTTATTATATAGAATAGATGTACATAGTAGTATTAGTTGTTTTTAAATGCCTTATATGTTTATATGAAGCTGTTATATAAATTGTTTAGCCTTGTTATAGTAGATAATCAAACTAAATGAGGTTAACTTTATTTAATAATAGTTAGTATCGAATTAATTTGGTGGCAGCTGAAGTACTGCTGCTTAGGATAGGGGGATAACTTGAGTGGTATTTGCTACTTGAAGTTGGAGTTTTCAACTCCAGGCTGGGTGCACTGTTTAATCCTAACATTATTTTCACCTGATTATTGTTGTGTGTATATAGTTTTGACATCCACATCACATTTATAAACTCATTGTCACTACAAATAAAAGTGAAAATTACACAAAATTCCATAAGATTTTCATTAAATGCAGCTATAATTAATAGAACACTTAAAGGAGGAGACATAATAATACTTATTTTAGTAAATGTTATTCTGATTATATGTTTTATATGTTTATAAAGGTTAAATGGTATCTCTAAAAGGAATTTCTTTAAACATTAATGGATTGAATAACCCATGTAAAAGGGCATTTTTAATGAGATATATTAATTTGCATAGAGCCAATTTAATATTCCTTCAAGAAACACATCTCCTGAGAAAGGATATAGATAAATTAGCCACTAATAAGTATACAGTTTTGGTTAGCTCAGAACACACACAGAAAAAAAGAGGAGTGGCTATCTTATGGAACAAAAATATGCCCATACCTAAAACTATTAAGTCTTATAAAGATGATGAAGGAATGTTCTGTATGGTTACAATACAGATTAATGGGAAAATATATACATTAATTAATGTATATTGGATATCAGGAATTGGCATTAATACAGTGAAACACCATCTCAATAAGATTATATCATTTTCTATAGGAGATATTATTTCAGCAGGTGATTTTAATTGTATCCTGCATGAAAAAGATACTACTACTATAGGAAAAAGGAAAATTACATCTAATGCAAAACATTTAAAGGATTTTATTAATTTATATCATTTGAATGATATTAATAATCAGATAGACTCTAAATCATTACCATAAAATTTTTTTTTCTAATAGATATAAAACTTATTCAAGAATAGATAGAGTCTTTATTTCTAACCAACTGGTAACAGACTTAATTAATTCCAAGATCATTTCATGTCCTATATCAGATCATAATTCAATTGTCTTTGAATTTATGGTAAAGAGTACTTATAATGTTCAGATCAAAAGAATACCAGCATACTTAACTCAACTAAAGGACTATAAAGATTATATACTTACTGAGGTGCAACATTTCTTAGACTTAAACACTACACCTGACGTCTCCATTATTCACATTTGGGATGCTCTAAAATCATATTTATATGGACAAAGTATCAGATGGTATAATAATAAAAGGAAATCTTGGGACAAGGAATTAATAGACATTCAAAACAAATTAGACTCATATAAACATAATAATAAAGAAAATATTATGGACAAAAAAGTCATCGAGGAAATAAATAAATTAAATGAGAAATACAAAGAAATTTTAAGCCATAAAGTCAAAATAACATTAGAGAAATATAAGTTTTTGTCTTACTCAATAAGTCCCAAATACTTACATAGACTTAAAAATAAAACAAAAAGGCTGAATAAACAAAATCACATCAAAGAAATTTTCTCTCCAGGGATAAAGAAGAATGTTTCTAGTTTACCAGAAATATTAGATGAATTTAGAAATCACTTTCATAAAACTAACCACAATAACATTAATATGGATTCTAAAGATAAAATAAAGAACTTTATAACTACAAACATGAACAAAAAACTTAATAAACAACAGACTAAATTAATAGATAAAAATATTTCATATACAGAGGTTATTACACAAATAAACAAACTTAAAGCAAACAAAGCACCTGGTAATGATGGTATTATTCCAGAGATTTATAAAATTCTTCCTAAGAGTACTTACTCATTAATACATAGGGTTTTAATTTCAGCTCAAAATGAGTTATCAACTCCCCCATCCTGGCAATACACATTTATTTCACCAATTTTAAAACCCAATAAAGACCCCACCAGATGCACTTCATATAGACCTATTTCATTACTTAATGTTGACTATAAAATGTTCATGAATATTTTTGCTGACAGATTAAAGACAATCATTCCAGGTATAATAGATATAGATCAGACAGGCTTTATTATAAATAGAAATACTTTTGATAATATAAGGTGAACTTTAACGCTAATTGATTATGCAAACAGGAAAAAGAAAGACTTAACACTTATTAGTCTTGATATAAGTTCAGCATTTGACTCAGTAAGTTGGGATTACTTGTTTATCTTATTGAAGTGTACAAATTTCTCTGATGCATTTGTGAATTTAATTGAACATCTATATAAAGGAGCATTGGCATACATTAAGATAGGAACATATGTCTCACAAAAAATACCCATATTAAAAGGTACAAAACAAGGGTGTCCACTTTCACCACTATTATTTACTTTAATAATGGAGCCTTGGGCTAATTTGATTAGAAACAGCACTGATATAGAAGGATTTGATATAGATGAAAATACAGTATCTAAAATTCAACTTTTTGCAGATGATGTTCTAATTACTTCAGCAGGAACAAATTCTTCTATGCAGTCATTATTTGATAAAATGACAGGTTTTAAAAATATCTCTGGTTTGATATTTAATGAAGAAAAAACTAAAATATTACCAATATACGCATGAAAAATGTCCTCACTAATGATTTTCACAAATATATACCCAACTCAGGTCAGATAACTTACTTAGGCATAATATTAACTAAAGATATTAAATCCATTATACATAATAATTATAGTAACTGTCTTCATAATATACAAAATCTTTTCAATAGCTGGAACAATATGTTTTTTACTATGGAAGAGAGACTCACAATTATTAAAATGATAATATTCCCTAAGATATTATACTTAATACAATCAATAATACTCCCACCTACAAAAATAATTATTAAGAAATTGAATTCACAAATGTTAAATTTCTTATGGGCACCTAATAGACCTAGGATTGCATTAAAGAAACATACTAATAGTTGGTCTCAAGGGGGCATTTCATTTCCAGACTTTAATTTATATGATATCTCTTCTATTATAAAAGTTATTACTTTGTTAATAGATCAGTCATATGTTGCAAAATGGAAGGAATATTGGGAACTAATTAGCATTCACTTCATGAAAATATCATTAATACACAAAAATACTATTGTAAATAACCCTATGTTATGGTTACTAAAAGAATTTTGTACCTCATCTATTACACCAAAATATATAGCTAGTTACCCATTAAATATCATTATTAGATATCATAATTTTATATTTATGCATCCTAAATATAAGGAATGGAATTTTATCCTATTCCCTATAATGTATACACAAGGTATTCTTTTATCATCCACCTCTGAAAGAATTCTTCTAGTCACAGAGAATGATTTAAAGTATTGGTATCAGTTGCTGTCTGACAATAAAGTAAAAAAATTAGACTTCTTAAAACAAGAATTTGATTTGAGAGAAACATGTTGGTTAGAGATTCAGACTTTTAGACAACATCTCATTAATAAACTTGATTTAATGTCTTTAACAGTTAAAGAATCTGTCCCAATTCTGATTGACTACTTGATATTAAATTTACAACATAGGGTTTCTGATAAAGGTAAGCTCTCACACATACATAAAATTATTAGAGAAGAAACACATTACAGTTCAGATACTTATTGGAATTATGTCACTTCCATTAATGGTGAATCACCAAAACAACAAGATAAACAATATATATTGGAATCTGCTTATAAAACTACTTCTTCCATTAATTGGAGACTTTTTACTTGGAAATTTTTACATAGATCTTTCTATACACCCTTAATGATGAATAAAATAAACAATAAAGACAACTTATGTAAGAGATGTAATGTAGAAATAAATGCTGATTGGGCACATATGTTTTATGACTGTATAAAATTGAAGGAATATTGGATGTTAATCAATGATTTTTTGCAGGCTCTTTTCACAGATAATTTCATTGTCTCTAAATCACTTATATTATTTAACACCCCTGTTCCTAAAAGTGTTAAAAAAGTTAAACTTCCCTTATTATGGTCTATTCTAGCAGTGGCTAGAAAAATAATAACTAGAAATTGGATTTCAGATACTCCTCCTTCATTTAATGAATTTAAAAATGTTATGACTGAAGTGTGTCATATGGAACTAATGACAATAAAGTCAAGAACCACTAGAAAAACGTCTTACTATACTATATGGGATACTTTACAAAACCTGTTAAAAAAGTCTTAGTTTCATTAGTAAGACATTACAGTTTAATCAATTGATTTGATTTGTAGTGGATGTCTCTGTAAATATTTTTGTTGTTTTATCAAATGTTATAACTATTTACATTTTAACTGCTTGTATAAGATTGTTATGATATTTATTTTGTATGTTAAAAATAATAAACTTGTTTTAAAAAAAAGAATCCAGGATACTCCACCAGTTCCTGGATGCCATGTTACCACATGCCAATGAGCACATATACTTCCCCCGAATGCAGGAGGAGTTGGCCAGCAATATGCATCTCTTCCACCATGTGGCAGACTACCTGGAGGTACTGGGTGCAATAGACTGCATGCACATACACATCAAGTCACCACCCAGTGAGCAGGGTAGACGCTACATAAAACGCAAGGGATTCCCCTCCATCAACTGCCAGGTCGTGTGCAATGCCCAGGGCATTATCATGGATGTGTGTGCTGGCAGCCCTGGAAGCTATCACGACTCCCACATCTGGCATGCCTCACAGCTTTATCAGGTATTTGCCAGGGGGACATCCCATATGGCCACCTGGTAGGGGATGCTGGCTATGCACTGGAACCGTGGATGATGACTCCCATCAGAAATGCACAAACAGCCACACAAGAATGCCATAATGAGGCACACGCAGAAACCAGAATCATCATAGAGCACGTGTTTGGATGCTGAAATCACGGTTCCATTGCTTGGACATATCTGGTGGAGCCTTGCAGTACTCTCCAGGAACCTGTGCCCACATCTTCATAATATGTGCCATGCTACACAATATGATCCTGTGGAAACAGCTGCAGCAGGGACAGAATGGTGAAGGCCCTCACAGCCCACCACCATTGCCAAGGGACCCACAGGCACAGGGGGACTCAGACCACGAACACCCTGTGCTAGCCCCAGTAGGCAGACGGAGGCATGCCCAGTATGCCCATACCTTGGCAAAGAGGGAATGTATAGCACACACACTGACAGTGTCGGCACTCATGGACTGACACCCTTCTCCACCTGCACACACAGCAAACATGGATGACACACACACACGACCACCTGTAAATTGTCATGTATAGGTGGTCTACTGTGTGCATCCTACATAGGTAGCCCTCAACTATTGTACACACAACCGCCATTGACACAAGGTAAGTCAATACCTGAACAGTAAATTAAGCTATTAGTATGTCTCCATACTGTATGTACAGGTTCATAGATATATTGGTAGGTATATGCCCAACTGCCTAGGCCACTCATAAGCATAGGCAAAACGTGTCTGCTGTCGCAACCCCTCTGTGGAGCAGAGCCACTTGCGGGATCCCTGGGGTGTAGCTACTATTCACCACCCTCTCTGCAAGGATTCCCCAGAGTGTCAGTGAGGGGTTTTATATAATGTAATCAGGGATGCAGTTCCAAATAATGGGGAGTATCCCTGACAGGAATCTTCACAGATGTGTACATGTTACATAGTATACCTTAAACACAGCTTGCATATATTGGTAGTTCTCTACAGAATAATAAACACACAACCACTGAAATGTGCGTTAATCACCTTTGCACTACCAGTGCCTGCTCTGAGAGGTAAGATATCACTGCCAGGATTAGAACACGCAACCATGTACACATCACAATAACATACCACTAAGCTACCTGAGATGTACCAATGGCAGTCGTGTATACTGACAGGATAAAACACAAAAGGTAGGAATGTGTTGCAATAGGACAAACCAGCATGTACCCAATGAAAGGTGTATGTTAAAAAAAAAAAAAATATATATATATATATATATATATATATATATATATATATATATATATACACACATCATATATATATATATATATATATATATATATAGAGAGAGAGAGAGAGAGATGTCTATATATGGTGAAAAGTTCTATCCCTTGAACTGACCGTGGGTTTGTGTCGGCCTGTAAAATCAGATGTGTGTCCCGAAAAGGTCCCACTATGGCCATATGAAAAGGTGGCAACCCTAGCCAAAGAGGGTCAGTCACCAACACAACTACGATGACTGCAAATACCTATGACAGAAATACACAGCTATCATGTAGCAACACGTTATTACATTCAGATGTATTACCGAAGGGATTCAAGGACTAACATCACCTGCATGCTATACAGGAACCACATAACAGTGCCTTAATGAATCAGCCTGCAATTGCCATTGTATTAGTCCACAAAAGGATAGGTGTTCAAATAGGGAAGGAACCCTCACGCACATAGTGATTATGTATAAAAGCCATTCCTACACACCTGCATCTGCTAAGCACACCCACCATCACCCCCACACTCAAACATATTACAATGCAAACTGTAATAACATCACAAATCATTCACACACTGTACGACATCTGCAGAAGCCTTAACATACCTTGTCAAAGACACACTAACTTGGCCCTATGTGAAATAGCCTCTGTTATACAATGGAACAGCTGCTGATGTAATAGGGTTTGTTTGCACTAATCCCATTTCAGAGGGTTGTGCATACACCAGGATGTGTTAGCAATTAGTGAGTAACAGCACAGTATGCTACACTTGTACACCAAATCAAGGATGTCTGGTGAGCACACTGTACACCACATAACAGTTCATGCATAGCCATAAAGCCTTGAGCTGGCCAAACATCCTTGCCAGACTTAAACATCTGCAGAAGTGTCAGGTACAAATAAACCCTGCATAAGTAGCACTGTTCCAAAATATAACAGCTGTACTCACATGTAGAACTAAATCATCTAGCCATTACACACAGTCCACAGGAGTCATGAAGCAAATATATCTCTGTTTGTCTCCATATAGCTGTTGAAATATATCGCAATAACACATCTAGGCCATCTCCCTCGACAGTAAGGCAAACGGACAATGCCCAAAAGGAGTACTCACATAAGTGAGTATAAACACCACTGTTGCCATGGTATCAGCTAATGGAGTAGCTGCACAGCTGATGTGCATCCAGTTAACTACTTTGGAACAGCAATTGGTGGACAGGATACCACATGTTACCGATATGTAACTAGAAAAGGATGTGTTATCACACATTCAAACCATCCACAAATACCAGCGGAACGTTACAAAAAACATTGAAACACAAACCGAAAAGGATTGACTCAACAGTTAACGACACCTCAGGTTACTAATAAGGTATGTAGAACATCCAGTATGTCTGTATATGTAGTACTATTATGTCGTATTTAAAGTGCACGCAATCCATATAGTGGAAACAGTTATCCTGTAGTGATGTATTGTTGAGCATAGTAACACTTGTAATATTTGTGTGTACTGCTGTAGGTCACAAGGCAAACACCGCATACACCACATGGGATGCTATATAAGGGCTTTGAACAGAAATACTCCTCACCAGCCGATGTCAGTGGCAGGGCTAGTCCAACAAGTATGTGCTATAACAGGGGATAGTATATGTTGATATATTGTAACTGTAGCCATATGTATGGGTGTATTACAGAGAATAACATGTGGAAGGTTGGGCCACTGTGCAAGTATGATTTGCATTGTGGGATATTATGCCAATAACTGCTTAATATACAGTATTGTAGACAGATATATATTACAAGCTACATAGCATTACTGTAATGTTAGGCAAACATTAGTTATGTCAATCGGCATTTACAATACACAATAACAGGATACATATGTCTTTTAGTGAGCCGACAGTTTATCAGCATGATAGCAAAGTAAAATGGAAGAGCTATTTAACTATCCATGCACATAAGACATGTAATATGTGCAAAGGTAGGTACTAGGCTGTCTTACCAAAGGTATCTGTAAGCCTAGCTAGTGTGTGTTGGCTTTCGCCACCCCCATAGGTTGGTTTCCTGTGCCTCTGAATGGCAGAGCCAATAGTTCCCTGTGCCTCTGTCCAGCAGAGCCACTGCAGTGATCCCTGGGGTTCATGTCTGTCTCCCATCCACACGTCAAGGTTTCCCTTGAAGAGTGCTCACAAGGGGCCCAGCATGATGTACATTGGAATCATGTTCCAAAGCATAAGGAGTGTCCAGGTCAGGAATCTATCCATCCAGCACGTCCTACTCATCATTGTGGTTAGGTGTATATCCCTAGAGCATGTGGCTCTCAGGGGCTTCTGTTTAGGTGGACCATATCCAGCAATACAGGGTTGGACATGGGCCTTGTTTGCCAAGCAGAGATCACCTGTGAGTATGTGGTATGCAACTGAGTACAGCTGGAGTTTCGTAGGTTGGGCTGCATAGGTCATCTGTTTGAGGTCAGTAATCCTCTTGGTGTGGTACTGGTGTGGTCTTCCAAGCTGTTGCAGTTGTCTTGTAAGGTATATCCCAAATGGGGTGTTGTATCCTTTAATGGGACTAATATGACATGTGTAGAGTCACAATGGCCCCTCTGATCTGGATGCGAACCCATTACAGATTAGGGGGGCCATGTAGAAGGATATTCTAACCACCTTGTCATTATGGGTATCGAAGGAGAGATTGCTATCGACTGGGGTTCACGGATCATGTATTACCTTTTCTGTATGTAGGGGACTAGCACCTATGTGGTAGTCTGCGGGTAATTAGTTATATCCAAAGGGGATGACTATGCACTTTTAGGCATTCAGCTTGATGCCATGATATTAACACCAGGTATCCGTCTCAGTGCGACCCTTCCAGAGGGTTCTGTAACAGCTGGGGAAACAATTATGTCCCCTTGTTTGCAGTCATCTGCAAAACCTTTTCAGCCAAATCCCTCCTGTGCTTGTCTGTATGTCAAAGACGTATATACCGAACATGAGGGGTCCTAGGACTGAGCCCTGGGGGACGCCAGTTGTAACTGGTATACAGTCGGACCTAGGGTATGCAACTCCCACTGTGTGGGTTCTGTCTGTGAGGCACTTTGCAAACCAACACATGACGTAGGAGTTAATGTTCAGGTGGATGGGCATGTTGATAATACCAGAAGGAGGAATGGTGTTGAAAGCCTATCAGAGATCTAGGTAGGCTGTGTGGACCTCCTTACTCTCATCTAATGCCTTGGTAACTGTCTCTAAGAAGTCCACCAGGTTTAGGAGGCATGGTCTGGCCTTAACAATGCCAAACAGGAAGGGGTCAAAGGTTGGGAGGTACCCAATGTCTCTGTGACAGTGATCCATGATGTGCACCATAGCCTTGCAGACCAGGCTAGTCAGGCCTATAGGGAAATAGGTCCCGTGGTGCCACCTTTGTGGAGTGAGATAACTGTTGCTGTGCGCCATTCAGGGTGCACTATGTCCGATGTGAGGCTATTATTGAACATGGTGTGTAGGTGGGGAGACAGTACGATCTGAAGTTCATGTAAAATGCAGCCTGGGATGTTGTCCGGTCCCATGGATGCTGTGATATTGCCTTTAGAGTGTGCAGCTTTGAGAGGGATATGTCAGGATGTTGCCAATATCAGTTGTTTCTGTAATGTTCATGCCTTTGTGCTGTAACTCAGAGCAAATCTGGTTGTTGACATCAAGATATGTGACATAGTTATAGAATGTTTTGTGGTTGTTGTTGGTATTAGTTGCATTATAGTTTTCATAGCTAGCTTTGGAGGCTCTTATAAGGGATCTCACCTTCTTACTGAGGCTGGCCAGGGATCTCCTCCATGCATGGTATTGTACTCTCGATTTCAACAGTGTCTTCCTCCTGTAGTACAATATCTTTATGGCAGGGGACCACCAGATTGGTTTAGTTAATTAGGAGTATAGCGTCCTGGTTCTGTTTGGGACAGCACAAGCCATGCACTCCTGTAAGTGCTTATAGAGTGCATTTGTGTAGGATTCAGCAGTTGTAACAGTACTGTCCATCTGCATGGGTGTCATGATGTCCACCACGTCTGTCTTAAGAAGCATGTAGTTGGCCTTGTAGACATATTATACTGTGGTTCCCTTAATGGGGGGTAGGTGTGGGATGTGGATATCAGCGGTGTTCAGCACATGGTCTGATCGGACCAACTAGGAGTTAGCTTCATGTGTGGAGCACCAGTCACTCATGTTGGTAATGACTAGGTCTAGGATATTGTTGCCCCTGGTGGGTGTGTGGATATGTTGAGTCATGGCATTGGTGTTTATGAATTCCAGAAACCGTTGAGCTAATGTGTTGGTACACAAGTAGTTTTCCCACTTGATGGTGGGGTAGATTCAGTGAGACTTATGTGTGTGGGTTCTGTCTGTGAGGCACTTTGCAAACCATCACATGACGTAGGATTTAATGTTCAGGTGGATGGGCATGTTGATAATACTCCGCTCCCCTCCCTGCCCCCAAATCTCACCCGCCCCTAGTGCCTCTAGCTATATCCCTCTTGTAACCACACCCACTTCCTCCCTACACCAATCACCCACAACTCCCTAGACACACCCCTATCAGCCTATCATCCTATTGTAACCACACCTACAGCTAACCTAAAATACTACACTTCATTTTCTAAACTTACACCCCTAGCACAATTCCTACTAACTCTTTACTCCACTCGACCCTGTTACACTTTCCTTATCCACTGCGCAATAAACTTACAAAACACATAAGATAACCATAACACTTAACACCAAGTAACATTTTTAGTTATGCCTTTAAATCCCCCATCTATCTCTATTTTACTATTACTATCTCTTAAATTATCATATCTTTATTACCTCACCCAGCCTCCTACTTCTTATCATTCACAACTTTATCACACAACCTACCACCTGAACTCCCCGCTCTCACCCTTAAACTCTCCTATTTCTCCCCATCTATACCCAATAACACAACTTCTAACCTTCTCATTCAAAGTTTTCCCCTCACTGAGAAACCCTATGCCCATAGTAGCTAAAGACCCTCTGATCATCACTACAGATCCTAATCGTTTCCTCACTCTACTCAATTTCCTTTCTAACCCAATTTTTCATCTCATCACCAGCCTTTTATCTGGTGACATCCATCCCAACCCTGGCCCCTCCACCTCTTCCTCCTCACACAGGCCAATATTATTTACTTCTCTAAACTCACAAAGTATTGTCAATAAAGTCCCTACCCTCCATGCATGGCTCATGTACAACAAACCTGACATACTATCTATTTCAGAAACATGGTTAAAACCCTCTATAAAGGATTCTGAAATCACTCCACCTAGCTATTCAATCATTAGAAAAGACAGGACCCAAAAAAAAGGCGGTGGAGTTGCTCTCCTATATTCTTCTTCCTTACTAGTTACCCCCTATAACAAACCTACACCAAAATTTAACAATGCTGAAGTACTCCTCACTCTCCTACAAGTTAACAAGCACAAACACATCTGTCTAGCATCCTTTACATCCCCAGGGACAATATTTCCACACTTGAAAACATCCTCTCATGGCTCTCTAACAATATCAGCAATGAAACCATAATCTTAGGAGATGTAAACATCAACTGGGCCTCCATCCAGTCTTCAACCAACCCTCTTAACATCAACCTATTTAAGTTTTCCCAGCTAATCAATACAATAACACACCCATCAACAAACCCCTCCTGTGGCACCATCCTTGACTGGATTCTAGTGTCACATCCCCACTATTTCTCAGACAGTGGTACTCTTCCCGACCCTCTTAGTGATCATTTGCCTACTTTCACTCTCCCTTGCATCTCTTACACCCATAATTTCATCACTACCACAATGACAAAACTTCAACCCATCAACCTTCATATATTCTCTAAAAGCAGTTAATTGGAACAATCTAAAGACACTACCTTTAGAAGCGAGTTGCTCACTTCAACTTTACCTTCTTAGAAATACTTGATACCCAAGCTCCTCTAAGAACAAAAGAATAAAAACAAATTCTGCCCCTGGTTAACCAAAACCACACTATCAATCATGCCTTAGAGACAAAGCCTGGGGACTCTATCTGAGAAATAAGACCCCAGAACAACATATTGCTTACAAAACCCTTCGAAATAAAGTAAAAAAGCTTATAATCTCTGACAGACAAAAATACTTCTTCACACTCCAAAACAACAATAAAACTAACCCACAAAAATTTTGGAAGGGAATCTCTACCCTCCTAAACCCCAGCAAACCACACACCCCAACCCCAGACCCAAATATCCCAGACCTAGATCTAGCTACACAGTTCATCTCCTTTTTCATCGACTCTATTAGCAAACTCACATCCTCCTTCACACACCCCTCCTCATTACCTAATACACCCCCAATCTCTCCCACAAACCACCCTCCCATCATCACCACTTCCTCCTCACTCTCATCTTCTCACCATCTATCTTCCACCTCTTCCACTACTCTAACTCCCTCTTCACCCATGTCTTCCTCAAATTCTCTCTCTCCCAACTCTTCTCTATTCTCATTTAAACCCATTCCCACTTCCACCATAAAGAAACTCCTTCAGAAACTGAAGCCTTGTACCAATGCTCCTGACAACATTCCTTCTTACTTCCTAAGTATAGCCGCAGAAGCTATTGCCTATCCCATCAGCATTCTAATCAACCGCTCCATCCATGAATGCACAGTGCCCCTACTATGGAAGCAAGCCTTCATCATCCCCCTCCACAAAGGAGGCAACAATTGCAACGTCAACAACTTCCGTCCTATTGCTATCCTATCCCCCATATCTAAACTTCTGGAAAAGTGTATCCAGCTTCAACTCCTACCACATCTCTTAGATAACAACCTTTTAACCCCTACACAACACGGATTCAGGCCAAATCATAGCACTATGACAGCCCTCCTGTCCTTTCTTGAGACTGTTAATACAGCACGTGATTCCGGTCACATTGTTTCCACCTTACTACTAGACCTCTCCAAGGCCTTCGACACTATTTCACACAGCCTGCTCCTATCCAAACTGTCAGAACTTAACCTCTCTCCCTCCTCCATAAATTGGTTCTCCAGTTATTTATCAAACAGATACCAAGCTGTAATATGGAAGAAAGCCACTTCCTCCTTCCTTAGCACCCCACTGGAGTCCCCCAAGGATCTATTCTTGGTCCCCTCCTCTTTAATATATTTATAAATGACTTCCACAAATCCATCCCATTTGCAAACATCATCCAATATGCAGGCGATTCTACCATTATCTGCTCTGCCACCTCCCCGTCTCTGCTCCAAAACTTACTCAAGAAGCTTTCTCAATTACTGCATTGGATGAAAATAAATCACTTAGCACTCAATGCCTCCAAAACAAAACTAATGGTATTTACCCCCTCCAAATCTACTTCTTTCGATATAAACTCTTTCTCAATTACCAGCCAAAACAACTCACCCTTGGAACTAGTATCTGAAACTAAGCTACTAGGTGTTCAAATTGACAATCAGCTTAAATTCAACTCCCATCTACAACTAAATATTAAGAAAACTCATCAAAAACTAGGTATGCTCTACCGGCAGAATCAGTATCTTACTAGCTCATCCAAAATCACTCTCGCTTCCTCCTTTCTCATCCCCTCTCTTCTCTACGGGGCTCCACTACTGACTAATCTTCAGACCTCTCTAAAAAGCCAGCTTTCCTCCTGCTATAACAAAATTGTCAAATTCGCAAATAGCCATAGGTCCTCCACCCACCACTGTTCCTCTCTCCATAAACTAAATTGGCTCGAACTACCTACTCATCTTATCTATATACAGCTGACTTTAGCTCATAAGCTCATTCTTAACCCCTCTCTTTGTCCCTTCCTGTCTTCTGCCTTCAAAATGCACCTACCAAATAGAGTCTTAAGGTCCAACAATCAAAACCTACTCAAAGTTCATAAACCATCTTATCCCCCAGGTAAACACTTATTATCCTCTAACCTGTCCCATCTCTGGAACTCACTCCCACCATCCATTCGTACCACCTCTAATCACTACATGTTCAAAAACTCTCTCCATACACATCTCAGGTCCTAATGGGATTGTTCTCATAAATATATGGCATCCAACCTCCTCTATGCCTTCATACTCAACTTTACCTAACAAAGCTTGTGTTCCTTCAGAATAACTACTCTGTAATGTAATGTTATGTTCCTTCTCAATTACAGCTCTGTTATGTAAATCACATTACTGTCTCAGCTCACTTACTTCGCATTAATCTTCATTTATTGTATTGTTTGAATGCTTCTTGAATTTTGAGCTAAATGTTTTATCTACTACTTGTATAATTATCATTATATTTAGCAATCTTGTATGTACCTAATTTTGTCTGTGCTGGAGCTTTTCTCCCCAGGACTCCATTGAAAATGGGTTCTTTTGGCCCAATGGACTATCCTGGTAAACCAACTGCAAATAAATAAATAAAAATAAATGAGTGTGGTGTTGTGTGACTGTGTACCTTCTCCACATGGCAGTCAGGGTCAGACTTGGTTGGAGAGACCTTTACCTCCAGTTTGGCTAGATGAGTGCATCTCTCACAGGTTGCAGTGTTGGGTGGTAGGTGGAGAGGCTTGTCTGTGTACATGAGGCAATGTGTACATTGCCTCAAGATGTCCAGATTCATCAGATAGACAGGTGAGAACACTGGCAGTTGACTCTTTGACATGCCTGAATATAGAACTACATTCACCTAGATAAGAGAGGAAAGTGAGTACAAGAGCTACGTTACTCTATGCAAGTGAGAAAAGTATGTACAAAACCTGTTCACCCTTACCTGTAGGTGATGAGGAAGATTGAGTGCTATAGTAATTATTAGCTTACGTAGTGTTTACAAGTCCTGAACAAGTGCTTAGCATGAATAAGCAATCCAGATAGGGTCTCGGATAATATAAACACACGGCCCCCTCCCCCCAACAGGTACACAAGCATATATCCATGTACACCACAGGGTCCCTGTACCCACAACTATGCAGGTACAAGCTGCTCTCAGTCTGCATGGGACCTGCCCACATCACAGGTTGTATCATACACATATGGCAAAACAAGATGCTCTCCACGTACACATCATGTAAAACATAGATCCATGTCAGGTTGTGTACACACTGAATGGTGCACACCAACAGGTATCACAACCCACAAAGGGGGAGACACCACTGATAATGGGAAGTATATTACTACTACCCTGCTGAGTCTGGTCTGGAAGGCCATGAACCTTGATCACTTAAGTGATGTCAGCAGCACAAATGTAGATGACAGTATGGTTGATGTCACACTGCATATCATAACCTTGCCAGGTCATAGGACATCATCACCCATACTGTGTACCACCTACACTCGGTATACTAGATGTACATTCCTATGTCACAGGAGTGTTTTGCAACAGGACTGCTGGCAGAACCAACACTACAGAAGGTGTCTGAATAATACGTGATCATCACACCAGTGGCAGCTACAGTATGTCAGGGTTAATGAATTTTATTCTCCCTCATTGTAGTCCATACTTCACAGACAAACAGAAGGCATCTGCCTATTGAAATATGCA
Organism: Protopterus annectens; assembly: GCF_019279795.1. NCBI lineage: Eukaryota > Metazoa > Chordata > Ceratodontiformes > Protopteridae > Protopterus > Protopterus annectens. Next base: position 1,090,851,522 of record NC_056729.1, on the reverse strand, counting down.
AATGACTATGACCTAGGAGCAATAGCTGACTCGCATTATTACCCCTATGTTAATAACCCTGTACCATGAACTACCACCTAGGCGGCAGTCAACATAATGGACACTTGTGTGTGAGGGATGCAGCTGGGCAGTTGTCTTTCCTGTGATAGCTACGTCAACACACCTGTCAGGTAGTCATATGTGGCAACCCTAATAATGATAGGGTGCCATTTATGAATATAGAGATCATTGTCCAGCAATACAGAACACTCACGTGACCCATATCAGATCACATATTTCCTTTAAGGGGTATTGGCCATGTGCAGATGGCCTACACCAGCCTTCCCATTCACCATCTCCACTATGTAGCATGATGCATACCCTGAATAAATCCATATCCAACCCAGTGATGTTGGACATGCTACATGTACTCATTCTGATCTCGAACACATAATTCATGGACATCCACCTACCACATGCTGGACAGATCCTTGTCCCATACACTTGACATAGTCCTGCCATACTATGCATTTCTGTCTGTCAAAGCTGCACATCGCTCCCCTCACAGACATGGTGTGATGACCACATGGTAACGCATGGTATATGTATCATTAACCCTGTGGATAAGTAATGTGGCACTGCTCCACCTGGCCCCACAGACCCACCTGTCGGTTACTGCCAGGTAACCTTTCATCCTAGATTCATACATGGCCCATGGCATATAGCCCACTAGTTGACTTTGACTGTACATGCTATAGTTGATATCCATCCCTGTAAATACCATCTGACTAGCCAATGTCCCATGTGTATCACATGTGCAACACAGGTGATACATGGCAGGATGTTGAATCGCTGTACAGTACCGTGTACATGTATATGGCAGAACACATACATGTAAAACCTTATGTGAGTATGTCTGCAGGGTCACAGGGCATGTCTGTTAAGGCAGTGTAAGTCCTTATATGTGACATATACACTGCATCAAGGTCGACTACATTAATGTAGATACATCCAGCCATGTGCTGATAGGTAGGAACACCAGTACAAGCAAACAGACATGCCCACATCAAGACAGCAACTACATGGAGTATGAGCAATGTAATGAGGTGACACACATATATGGTGATAATATCCACTCAACATTGAGTGTCACATGTGTGTGACACAAACATGTCAGTGTCATGTAGGTTTGCAAATACAACTATTTAAACTGAATTAATACGATACACATGCATGTTCAGCTGTAGCTCTGTATGTCTCTGTGAGTTACTGTGACCTGTCTCCATCATTATGTCTTCCAGATATGCTGCATGCAAGGCTTCCCCCTTTCACATGCTTGGAGGATGAGGCCCTCATCCCATACCTACTCGACAATCACAATATCCTGTTCAGCCATGTGCCACAGGATGCACAGCAGTGGGATGCCCTGTGGATGGAACTTCGCAGGAGGGTTAATGATGTGGGTGGCCACAACCGCACATACCAGCAGGTGTGCAGGCACTGTACAGCCTTCATTAGATGGGCAAAACAGTGTGCAAATGCAATCGCCAGGGAACAAGGTGCAACAGGTGGTGGACCACCAACCCAGCCCCCACTCACACGTACTGAGGAGATACTGGCCAACCTGGGGACACCTGTAGAACCACATCCACAAGCCTTAGCTGATATTGTGGAGGTGGGTGTCTCTCAACCACTGAACCTGGAGTTGCCGGGTAAGTCAGTACTGCACCTATAACAACTATATTCCATATAGTTGCATGTGTGACTGTACAATATGTAACGTAACATCATATGCAAGGCATGTATACACACATGCCGCATACTACAGTATGCTACTCTGTGTATGCACACATGTGCATACACCATAGTATAGTCTAATGTACTGGTGTATGTGTTATGCACATTGCTCCCTGTAGCCTTTATACCAGGGTGGACTATGCTCATACTGCTGTGTTACTCCTATTTAGGTACCTCTGGCATTCTGCTGCGACAGCAGCCCATTGCAGGTGACAGTGTTATTACTTATCAGGAACCGTAATGCACAAATCTATTTGCCATGTGGCCATTCACAACATGTACACATAATGTATGGTCCTGTCACAATATACAGGTTGGACCTGCAATGCATTACAATGACTACCCATGTGCAACACTTGCAAACTATGTGAATTATCTCATCGACATGAATCCTCACAAACTTTATTGCCAGATGGGTTGACAGCTGTGCATACAATGGTGGAGGTGCTGTTCACTTTAGGGATGTACAACAGATCTGATTTACACATGTGGTGAATACAAACAGTACTACACAGTGGTCTGGAGTATGGCCAGCACACAGGTTTCACCGGTGTGGATCATAGCCCTGCTATGAATGCCACACGATGTGATGTGCTATCTTGACATGTCCATGACATCTATTGGCCTGGCTGCTACACTGCCTACCTAACCTGAAAACATATCCCACATACCACCCTTTATCTACATAACCCTGTTGTCAGTGGAGCATATATGTCATATGGGACAACACAGACATGTGAAATAGATGCCCATCATAATAATTTGGACAACACATGTACACACATGGCCATGGAGGAAGGCCAGAGACATGGAGCAACACACACGGTAGACGTGTTGTGCTTGTGTGTACACCCTGTTGTACAATGGCTACACATGGTTCAACCATGGCCTTTGTATAATGGTCTTAATGTAGATATGGAACACTAGACATCCTACAGGCCTGTGCACATCTTGTGTAGGTGTAACATCAATCCACCACATAAGATGTGTTGAACATCCTGAGGGTGTTGCAATATGACAGCAGTCACCTGTATAGTATCCACATCAGGCCACAGATACAGTACATTCCCATTGCTGGTGTTGGACATAAATGACACACTAGATCCTTGTGTGTGTGTGTGTGTGTGTGTGTGTGTGTGTGTGTGTGTGGTACACAGATGTCATGTGGGGCATGGTGTACCAACGTGTTCGCCATGTATGGCCATAGTTGCCAGGCTGCAGCAATATGGTTGCAGATGTGCAGGGGTGTCATCCGTATACCCATCAGTGACCTGTGTCACAACTTCCACATCATGGTTTAGTGTGTATACACCTCAGTGACATGGGTCACATTCCACAGTATATATGCATTGTATCTGAACACAGTCATGGCTATGAACCCTGCCTGTAAGTCACACTGCATAGCACTAGAGATGCCTCATGATTCCCAGCAATGGCCATGCACATTAGCTAAATTTGCAGTATATCTGTAGGGTGGACAGACAACACTGAATTGGTACACCATTGCCCCACTGTATATTTGACAGGACACCATTGTGTTAAACATGTATGCATGTCATTGCACACGTCAGCAGATCACATGTCATACTACATGTGATTATCAAGGACATATGCCACACATCACGCAGGTGTACTGTTAACCTGTGCTGGTCCACATGGTGTAACACAGGGATGTATGCTAACCACAACTATGATTGTGTAATTTGCATGCCATCTGCTATGACACATGCATGCTGTTGTGTGCAACCTAGGGATGTATGATAGCTACCACTATTATTGCCTGCGCTGCATGCCATCTGCCATATCACATGCATGTTGCATGCCTTCTGTCATATCACATGCATGTGTGTGTGTGTGTCTATTGTATAGATTGTAATGTACAGTTCTTGTCTGCCCTCACAGGTGATGTAGGTGCATTGCCCTCCTGCGGTATATCAGATGTTAGTGCCCCACAGACTCTAGCAGTGATGATGAACATATGATTGGGACACAGGCAGAGTTGTCAGGGACTGAAACTGTGCCATTGGTTGCCATTCCATCTATATCCACCTCATCCCCGCATACAGATCCCATACCTGAACATACCCCATCACCAGTGGCCATAGAGGAAGGACAGTTGGTGCATGGTAGCTTGGAACAGGAAAGTGTGGGGGCTATGGAAGGTGTGCCTGCACACCATGGTGTCAGCCAAACTACTTGTGGTGCCCCACACAGGCACGTGGCCAGTGCTGCTCGTAGGAGGACCTCTGGCCAACATGCTCCTACATGACACAGTGCAGCAGTTGGTGTCACCAGACGCATGTTTCAGGCTGCAATGGAGGCACAGGCACGTGCTGAATGGTGCAACAGAGAAGATCAGAGGCTACAGAGGGTTGCTGTCCATTCTTTAAACAACAGCATCCAGGCAATGGTACATGCTCAACAGCAGATTACTGATGCTTTGGATAGATGGTTGGGTGACATGGTTGGAGTCCTTGACCGTGGCATGACAATCCACGAGCATGAGCTGTCTGTGTTGGAACATCTGGTAGGAGTGAGATGTCAGGCACATGGACGTAGGCCTGCTACATCACCTGTGTCAGGTCTACATGTATGAGCCACCTCACATGCTCGCTCCCATAGTGGCGATAGCAGCAACAGTGCATCTGGTGCTGTGCTGTCCACACCATGACACAGCAGGCCATGTGTACATGGCCCGGGACGGTCCCAACAGGGACACGGTTCCAGTGGGCAAGTGACATCAGACAGTACCCAATCTACACCTCTGTCTGGTAGTGCCCGTGCAACCCCTGGTAGGCACAGGTCACATGTCCATGGCCGGACACTGTGAACTATAAAACCTTGCATGTACAGTCTGCAGCTGTCAATAATACCTCTGTATAGGCCAGACACATGGGAGAACTGTGTGCATACATACACGCACACACTGGACACATATGTAGGGCATCGCTACACACACATGCATAACATCCACACACACCAATTAAATCAAAGGCCCAAACCCACACACATGATATCATCCAATGGTGCAGCCTAGGCCTCTGGCAAACATTAACACCTTGTGCATATGATGAGGCCTGTGCCGCATCCCTGACATCCACAACATCGGTGCAGGGACATGCTCATATGGTCTGATGCACAGGGTGAACAGACTATGATGATACATGTAGTTTACAAATGTTGAGGACTACTGACAGGCAGCAGATATACCATGTAATACAGGTGTAGAATACTGTTAACAGCATGTGTCTTGTGTAACAACAGTGCAGCCTAGGCCTCCGGCAAACATTAACACCCTGTGCATATGATGATGCCTGTGCCACATCCCTGACATCCACACCATCAGTGCAGGGACATGTTCATTTGGTCTGATGCACAGGGTGAACAGACTAGGATGATATGTGTAGTTTACAAATGTTGAGGACTGTTGACAAGCAGCAGATACACCATGTAGTACAGGTGTACAATACTGTTACCAGTATGTGTCTTCTGTAACAACAGTAAATGCATGTTGGTCATGATGTTCTGCTGTCCTTCTTCAGGTCTAATTGCACGTGCCAGTGGATGTCAGTGTTTGCAGTTAAGTGTCCCATATGTCAATGTGGACTACTCACAGGTATGTATGAATATACCAGCATGCACTGTGTAGCTGCCACATACCAGTGAGAATGTCTCACGTTACAAACATGTCTACCATTCCAAGAGCATGTTAGCTGTGTATTAAGCTACTGTGGCCACAGATGTGACATCCATAAAGGGTGACATCACAGGTACAGTTACATGGAGTGGTGAAGTAAGAGAGTGGTCTAGCTGATTACAAGAGTAGAGGCCAGTGGGAAGTGTGATGCCTCAATGGGAATCAGTAATACACGTTCCCATGACAGGATGCCAACACACAACTGCACCCACACACTCAGGTATTGATACACATGTATTCAGTGACACTGTAACACACACACACACACACACACACACACACACACACACACACACACACACACACACATACACACACACACACACTCACAGCTTCACTGACGCAGTAACACACACTTGCACACAGTTGCTACTGGTGGGAAGAGGACTTCTGCTTATGTGCAAATCATCATTATAGTACTGTGCACCTACATGATGCGCCACAGTGAATACACATGTACAGGTAGTCAGTACGGCCTAAGATCGGGGACATCAGCACGGATATTAGAATGCATTGCCTGGATGGTGGGAGTGGTCTTATCAGTTCAGTATGGTAACACACATCCTCTCCCCAGGGACCAGTCAGCCCTACATATACACACTGTGGCATTCAGTAGTTAATACACCTATGTCATGCGCATACAGATACCTCACATGTGTGAGATACATGCCCCTGCCTATGTCCTGCTTTCTACATTGCAGTCTGTACAGATGTGTACACTAGTGCACAGGAGAGTGAGTAACAACTGAGATGTATTCCCCACAATACATGACATATATGGACACACACGCAACCACACATGCCAGTAAGGTGAATCTCAGACCTGTCTAACTCATGTTATGTATGTCAGACGTACAGCAGTATTGCACGTGTTACAAACTGTACTGATGCTTCCTTTGCCAACAGTGCTGATATATGCACTAGGGATGTCATATCTATTAACAAGTGTCAAGTGATTTACCTTCGCTGTCACCCTGACCGCTGTCTAAGTTGTGTATGTCCTTCAATTAACTAAACCATTGCTTACTGGTTACACAGGGTATTGGAGGACAGTTTGTGACACACCTGTGAGCTGTCCACAGCAGACATATGTCTGCAAAGATGCCCACCACTTAGTTATTTCAACACATCTGTCCATACCTGGGGTACATCTTTCTGTACATTCAGCATATCACCATATACAGTTGGCAATGTTGAGGCTGCACTGCAGCTGCATGATGTACTAGGATACACGCCACCTGCATACATCAGCAACTACACATGCATGTTATCTGAACGCACAACACTACATGTACAGGTGTGTAGGTCCTACAATCCTGACATTTGGTCATGTTTGTAGGCATTGCAATTGGTGGATATGTGTAATGACATACATGACACATGGACTGTTGTATGATATGATAGGTGACCAGTACAGAGGGGATATTACTTCTGTCAACACTGATATCACACCTTATGTACTGTTAGCATTCAGCAGCCACAGACCTACATTCCATGTGCATGTGTGTAATGGCTGTAGCCACCTGTTTGCACAAAGGACTACAACAGCTATGCTATTTACAGGTATATTGTGTGTGTGGCATGTACATACCCAGGGCAGGTACATGTATGTCATATCCATATATGAGGGTGTGTACTGGTGTACAGCAACAGGCATCTGCTAATGGTGGAAAGTACCAAGGGCCCTTAGTATGTCTACAACTGACCTGGTCACAGACAGTAGTATCATTGCATTGCATAACACATGATGCAACTGTGTCAAAACATGTGTACTGTCTACAGTTGATGTAGAGCTTAGTACAGTACATAGGTCAAGGGTCACATGGTGGTGTACTCGTCTATGTCATACAACATGTATGGTTGCATGTTGGTGGTCTGAGGGCATGGTGGTGTCTGCAGTTTACATCCTAGAATGCAACATGTGACACTGTGTCCTGCACATGGCTCATCTGTGATGCCTTTCATAGGGGGACCGGTCAGTACATGTGAGTGGCCTTTAGGTGTGTGGGTACACCACCTGGAGCAATTTGTACCTGTGTTATGGCCCACATGTCTGGTTCTGAGGTATATGGTGGTAGTACTAGGTTCTGAGGTATATGGTGGTAGTGCTATTGTGCACTACAGAGTCATCAGCCAGGTGTTCCTCACTGCACAGTTGTCAGTACTCCCGATTGTTGGATCTACAGTGACCAGCTGTGAATATGGACGCTACACATCTAGCACTGGTTAGCATAAGAAAACAATGCAGTTGTCATGTAGGTGTATGGGAGTTAACCTGTGTTTAGGACATTTGCCTTGGAATGGCACTGTGTGGGCAGATGCGACTTGGGTAATATCCACACTCCCTTGTATCATGGATGCATGCGATATGTGACAAAGGCCTGCCCACCGTCAGCCATGTCATCCCAGAATGACAGCTGATGTTGTGTAAAAGACCAGTGTCAAATATATGTAGAGCGGCATTCCCGTTAACAATGACAACTACTAACACCAGAGCCCATTACAATGTGTTCTTTATGTCTACCTGTAATAGCATGGCCACTGTGGCCCTCCGTGTTTAGCATCAGAGTTCATCCCAGTCAGCCCTGTGCTACTAGGAGTATGAGCATGCCCAGTATATCCTTGTGTAGATGGACACATAGTAGTGCATTCTGACCAGCCCTGTGCTACTAAGTGTGTAAGCATGCCCCCTGTGCTACTAAGTGTATGAGCATGCCAAGTATATCCTTGTGTAGATGGACAAATAGTGCATTCCAAACAGCCCTGTGCTACTAAGCGTGTGAGCATGCCCAGTGACACCTTGTGTCAGTTATGTGCCTCTGTGTATGGGCATGGCCATTGTAACCCTGTATAGTGGTAGTAGTTGTCCATTTCACAGATGGGCATACTTTAAACACACAGGTTCACAGGTATGTACATCTTAACTGCCGGCATCCCTGTTGATGTCCGCATTCCCAGACGGTCATAATGACAGCCTTGACATGTGTAGTCTGTGTGGCGCAATTCATAAGTATGCAGTATTGCAATAGTAATCTGCAAATAGGCAGATGTTTCGTACCCGACACTGGCATGTGTGTGTGTGTGTGTGTGTGTGTGTGCGTGTGTGTGTGTGTGTGTGTGTGTGTGTGTGTGTGTGTATGTGTGTGTATGTCTGTCCCTGTTTGCCAGTGGACTCTAAATTGCTTTTAGACTCCATACATTTCTTATACCCACCATTAGCAAGGCCGATGATGTCACCCATCTACAAATACACATCTGGGAGTGCTGCATCCCAGTAATCTTGGTAGCGCGTTCTGTAACTGCATAATGCTGTAGTATAATAAAGTAGTTACGTCAGTGTTCTAGTCCCACACTTGCTGTGTGTGTGTGTCCCCATTTGCCTGAGGACTGTGTAATGCTTTTATGTTGCTCATACTCCATACATGTCTTATACCCACCGTTATCAAGGCCGATGATGTCACCCATCTAGAAATACACCTCTGGGAGTGCTGTGTCCCAGTAATCTCGGTAGCGTGTTCTGTAACTGTGTAATGCTGTAGTGTAATAAAGTAGTTAGGTCAGTGTTCTAGTCCTACATTTGCCATGTATGTGTGTGTATGTCCCCATTTGCCTGAGGACTGAGTAATGCATTTATACTGCTCACGCTCCATATATTTCTTATACCCACCGTTATCAAGGCCGATGATGTCACACATCTACAAATACACCTCTGGGAGTGCTGTGTCCCAGTAATCTTGGTAGTGCATTCTGTAACTGCGTAATGTTGTAGTATAGTAAAGTAGTTAGGTCGGTGTTCTAATCCCAGACATGCCAACTGTGTGTGTGTGTGTGTGTGTGTGTGTGTGTGTGTGTGTGTGTGTGTGTGTGTGTGTGTGTGTGTGTGTGTGTGTGTATGAGACAAATAAAGTGCTTTGTAGTATTCGCTGTAGTGCATGCCCTAAACTCGTGTTGCTGCAGTCTGATATGGTAGGCTTTTGTATACAGGGCATGGCAAGTGTGTGTTTGTCAGAGCCTGTGTAGAGGTGGCCGTGATTGTCTTACCATTGGACTTGTTTGGGAGCGGGTTTTGAAGTTTTCCTACATAGTATCCATCTTATGACACATTGGCCACCTCACGAGGAGTACAGCTGTCAGTCAGCCATGGCACCGTGTTGGCAAGCCATACCCATACATCTGGCAAAAGGGCTGGTTAACTAAGTATGCAGCCGTACTAGTACACGGTATATGTCCCGCACCCAGGTGCCATGCACATACAACCTTGCCTAGGATATCCCATTATGTTGCTAGTAACATGCATATTGAGGACAGATAGGCCAAACTGGCACCACATCTGTGTGCCCTGTTCAGTCATAGCCTCACGCCAGGCTTTGTCCTTTCTGAATGGTGCACTGCTGCCGTCATGCCTCTCCATAAAGAAGGAGTGACTATAGACCCTGGGCATTATCGCTCCATTAGCCTGACGAGTCTGATATGTAAAGCTATGGAGTGCATCATCATGGACCTACTTAACAAAGATATAGGAAATCTCCAAATTCTGGACCCCACGCAGTTTGGTTTTGTGAAAGGAAGATCATGCCTGCTCAACCTGGTTGACTTCTTTGAGTCAGTCACTAGGGCTGTAGATGAAGGTAAGGCAGTGCATACAGCCTACTTCGAGTTGGCCAAGGACTTTGATACCATTCCTCAACCCCTATATCACTAGGTGAGTTGCAAATTGGCTCACAGATAGAACACACAGTGTGAAAGTAGCAAACTGCAAGTCAGACTGCCGACCAGTCATGAGTGGAGTCCCACAGGGATGGGTCCTGGGTCCCCTCCTGTTCGGCATCTACTTCTCAGAAGTCCAGTCCAACACAAAGCAACTCTGGCTGACCAAGTTCAAAGAAGACTGCAAGCAGAGAGCCATTGTTAACTCACCAAGTGATGCAGACATCCTACAGAAAGGCCTCACTGAGACCAATGACTGGTGTTGAAACCATGGCCTTAAGATTAACACCAAAAATGCGTTGTCCTCCCCTTTGGTAAAAACTCAGTTCCCACTAACTACCACATTGATGAGAGCCCACTGAACACTGAAGGCGTTATAAGAGATCTAGGGATGCAGGTTGACAGTAACCTCTCCTTCAACCACCACATTGCCACTGTGGTCAGAAAGTCCTTCTATGTGACACATTTCATTACCAAGGGTTTTACATCCAGGAAGAAAGAGGTCATTGTCTCTCTCTACTCTTCCCTCATTGGACCAGTCATCTAGTATAATGCCCCATTTGGCATGTACCTCACTAGACACCTGCAACAGCTGGAGAGGCCACAGAAGCACCTTACAAGAGGATCTTAGGCATTAAACACATGTCCTACATGGAGAGACTCAAAAAACTCCAGCTATTTTCTGTATCATATCACCTACTTAGAGGTGATCTCTGCTTGACTTACAAAGCCATGTCTGACCCAGCTCTGTTAGAAATGCTACATCTAAAGAAATCCCAATCCCTCCACACCACACGCTCCAGAGACCTCAACCTCATTACTACAATCAACAGAACATGCTGGAGGGACAGGTTCCTCACCCAGAGACTGCTCATTCTCTGGAATAGACTTCCTATACATATCAAACAGACCACCTCACTGTCCTTCTTCAAGAGAAGTCTTGATGAGTGGGTGGGTAATAGAAAGTTCACCCCTGGGATCACTCCAGTGGCTCTACTTGATAGAGGCACTGGGAACTAACGTTAGATGGCAAGATGCCAGGGTACTTCTATGGGCTAGGCTTGTAAAGGCTCCAGGGCCATTAGCCTAGTACACACCTATGAACCTAAGATAGTAGGCATGGCGTGACCACAGTGGCCTGCAGAGGACATGGCACCCTGTACAGCAGTACAACAGGCACATATATGCGGACATTGTGCCTTCACTATGTTCCACACTGAATCGCTGCAACATATGTGGTGCCATCATATGTGATCCACTAAGGCCAGACAATGCTGTACACGTGCCCAGTATGGAACCATGCCACTGGCACCACGGAATACCTGTCCATTCTATCCATGCAGGTGCAAGGCTGACCTGCTCAATATAAGCAGGTTTCGCCACACCAGGCCAGTATTGGCATATCGGGGTATAACAGGCTGTGCACGCTACATGTGTCTGCCAAACTAGGTACACCTGTACATGTCACTGTACAGTATTGTTGGACATGCACATCCCAGGCAATGTCCATGTGAAGGACTATCAGACACAGACATGGCATGCATTGCAAAGCTATGGCCCTACACATTGGTAACCAGGATGTCAGGCCAGATAATGCAGTACCCATCTGTGTGGGATATTGCAGACACTACACCCCTGCACTGCACACCATTGTCAGGTGATGCAATGGCAATGATTACCCCTCACCCAGCCTTGTACAGCCATCTTGCACAGCCAAACACTACACAGCCATGGAGCAATGCATACCTGCATGAAAGTACTGGCACCCTGTGTCTGCATGTGGGTTGTGATGCTCCCAACCACAGTCACTCCCAGTATAAACCTCATTGGCATACCAACAGTTGTCAAGCACTTTCACATGCCCTAGCCCATAGAACCTCCAGATATTCCTGTGGTGCATGTGGTCCTGTGCATTACTGCAGTGTGGCAAACTAAGTAGTTACAGTGTGTATTTGCCACCCTGGCAAAGGTGTCAATGTGTGTCCATTAGAGTGTGGTTGTGGTGACAATGGCATCTGTTCATGTGGACTGACATGTGTGCCATACCTAATGTATGTCTATTATATCTGTTGCAGATGGCACTCACTCACCTACACACATGTTCTTACAGCACTGCAACATGCCGCCTCTGTGGCACATGTAGTAACGTCATGCACATGTAATAGTAATGAGTAGTCAGGGGTTTACCTCTGTACTATTCAGCGTGTGGCAGATGATGCTTATGGTTAAGTCTCCAAGCCCTTCCCTGGTGTACATTGCCTGTCCCGCACACACACTCTCTGGTGGATGTGAAGGTGTACACCTACACAGCAGCAACATGTGTATTGTAACAGATGGAAATGGTCAGGTGATGACCTCTGCACCTATTGCAGTCCTCCTCTAGCTGATTGCATGTGGTACAGCTGTGATGGTGTTCCCATATCCATCCGCATGATAAACACAGTACACTAGCTAGGGAAACATGTTATTATCTGGCCATGACAGTCACTGTGAGTGGTACCGGGATGTGGTGTTCTGACACGGCATTGCAGATTATACCTGGATGTACCTCAATCATTTTCCACAGTGGGAAATAGCCTAATGACAGGAGGGTGATGTGCCACACAACTACAGCATGCAAGTGTAGCTATGCTGCATTGAGACTACTGCCTGTTTAACATGTGTGTGGTAATAGCTATTCTGCATGTTAAACTACAGACATGAAAGTACTCTGTTCATGAGGGAACCCCATCTGTAGGGCCATCTGTCAAAAGTTCAGTGTGTGCAACCATTTATTTCCTGTGTTACACACTGAACACACTTCTGTGCACAGCAGAAACATGGAGTGGGGATTGCAGACAGTACATGATGATAGGGATGTATTACTGCCATCGCATCCCTGACTGGACATGTGTCACATGAGACAGTGGTATGACTGACACTGTGCGGGATTCCCAGTGACAAGCCAATGATGGGCAACTGTTCATAACTGCGGTCACATGTCTACTACACATTGTACAGTTACCATGCGGTATATATGCATGTGTTGTGCTCCCTCTGCAAATGTATATCATCTGTTGTGTTGGGTTGCTAGTGATATCTATGCATACTGTCGTAGGTAATCCTATATGCTGTTGTCTATCACTAAACCATATGTGGGTTTAAAATGCAACACCATAGGCTGAATGGGTTGGTAGGTCCTGGCAGATCCTCCTGTCCCACTTCAGCTGACCATGGCACCAGGCACTAGCACATCTGGGGCCCAGCCATTAACATCAACCTCTGTTGGCTCTACACCACCTTCTGGTGGTACCACCACTGAGGATGGAGCATGTCCCCCTTGAGAGCAGGACCAGACAGTACATATCTTCTGTCGTGCGGTCCTGGACATGTTGATTAGGTGGCTCCCTAAGGAGTTACGAAGCCAGATACACCAGTTCAAGGGCAGAGTGTCACATTTACAGGGTGATGCTGCCCCTCCTGGACAGACCCCAGCAGTGCCTCCTTTGCAGCCGTGTAGGTGCAGTGGCAGTTGCCCATGGCTGGAGACCTCCATCCCACTGTTTCCATGGGCTTTTGAATGCCAAAGACCCATTGCCATCCAGGGTGTATCCCCACCACATGTGTCATATACCAACCCTGTATGCTGTCATTTCTGTGCTCCTACCTATCCTCCACAGTCATACCTACACTCCTTCCCCAACATCTGACCCTCACCCTTGGACACATAAGGCCATTCGGCTCATAGAACACCATCTGCCCTATACATAGCTGTCTATTACACACACATGCCCACTGGACACATGAAACCCTTGTAATATGCATCATAACATACTACTGTTATCCTCACCACTGTCCCTCAGACGCACGGTCCTGGTATGCACATCACTCCTACATGGTACAGGTACACGTGAGGAGGATGACCCCATTGTACACAAAACACTACCGGTCCCTCTATTGTTACCCCATTTACCTTTATCAAGATGATGATGTTGCACACAGCACATTGCAGGAGTACTGTTCACACATAATGATTGGACAGGTACTGTTGTGTTAATGTACATTACATGCACAGAGTGATGTATACGGCCAATATACAGTGATTTGCATGTATGACTGACACATGTCTGTCTGAGGGAGTCTTGTGATCACATCGAGCAACATCACTACATAATACAGGCATCTTGGTGTTTTCCCGTTTCATTTGTTTGAAATGCTTTGTTGCCACATGGTATGTCCCTGATACATCTCTATATATGTATGTACCTATATGCTGGACATAAACACTCACATGTACATCTACATGATGGGATACATTCCTATACTGTTGAATGACTGCGCTGTATGATATCCTCTGGTTACAGCCTCTTACGCTCGATTAGCCTCTACATTGCTTAACCAATGCAATACTCGCAAACTGGTAGCCAAACACACTTACACCCGCTCGATCCCACACTTGCTAATGCACCAGCATTGGTGCTTGCATCTGTCACTCACACCACTGGGTGTGAGCAAGGACCACAATATTACCTTGTGATGCCTATTACATCATACTACATGACTCCAGTATCAGGATTGGCCACCCAATAGGCGACGGCATCGTGTTTGACTGTACAGAATCAGCGGCCTCTCCAGTGACACAGTCATATTTGTGTGTGCCTCATACAATGTGCTCCCACCTTGTGATGCCTATTACATCGGAATACATGAATACAGTATCGGAAATGGCTGCCTATTAGGCGACAGCATGGTGTTCGACTGTACAGAATCAGCGGCCTGTCCGGAGAATCATTCATATTCATATGTTCCTCTTAGGCATACCTTGTGATGCCTATCACATCGGACTACATGATTACAGTCATAGCCGGCCTTAGGCATAGGCCAACTAAGCGGCCACCTATGGCACCGCTTTAGTGAGTGCACTTTACTAGTATTTATTTGATGTAGGTAGACCAGGATGGGGGCACTGGGTGGTGTGGTGGGGGTGCAACTGTGCCCTCTGCCTAGGGCACCTGTTGACCTAAGGCCACTCCTCACTACAGTATCGGGAGTGGCTGCCCATTTGGCAACCGCATGACATTCAACTGTACGGAATCAGCAGCCTGTCTGGTGAATCATTCATATTTGTGTGTTCCTCTTACAATCTGCTCCCACCTTGTAATGCCTATCACATCAGACTACATGACTACAGTATCGGGAATGGCTGCCAATTAGGCGACAGCATGGCGTTCGACTGTACAGAATCAGTCCAGTGAATTAATCATATTTGTGTGTTCCGCATTCACTCTGCTCCCATCTGGCTGATACATGGGAACCAAGACCCTGCATTACAAACGAGTAGTTGGGTTGCGGTAGCCACATCTGTCGGACAGGTCATGCTACCGCATACCTATTATAGGTTTGCCACCTTCTCAATTGGCCAAGACAGGACTTTAGGGTTACCACCTGTCCCACTTTGTGAGGGACAGTGCAAAAATAATCAATACATAGCACATGTCCAGATTACAGGACATTATTATATTCTACGTTTCATTAATAATTGCATACAACAGTTATTTTATATATGACACTTCTATATGTTATGTGAAGTAGCATAAGCAATTCAAATGCAACTAGATTAAGCTTTTATTTGTGCAAATAAGTGTAATCCTGTACTATGCACGGCTGTAGGTATGTTTAGTCTTGGAATGTCTGACATTTCTACAGAACATGTCCCACTCTGGCCATTTGGAAAGGTGGCAACCCTATAGAACCTGTATGTAGAGACATCAGACTTTACAGGGCAACACACCCACAGCCAGTAGAAAGGGGTGAACTTCACTGTTTTGCCTAAATAAAAGGTTACTCTTGTAGCATTATAGTGGCTTATACTGTTACCTATAACATTTAGGTGTTTCAGAGGAACATAATTGTTTTATGCTACTACTACAGACAATATAGGTAGTCTTTGCCCTAAATCACAGAACATTTGCCTTAATTACAGTTATTATGCAGGACACAACTGCCCACAGGGGAGTGTCCCTCACAAAGGTGGACAGGTGGTAACCATAAAACCTATTATACTATCAACTTTCTAAGGTAGTCGGTGGAACATGCACTTTCTCTCACTATCAGACCTCTCATACAAATGGGGAAGAACAAACACTGAATCAGGGACACTGCATAATGACCTCAGGGACACATTTAGAAGGTTGGTGCTATTAACCTGACACAATGACGGACACAGAGCACATATGTAGTCATACACATTGTCTGAGGTGCATGCAGTTAATGACTCTTACATGTTGTCATTATTCATTATGTGTATTCTGCCACCTTTCCTCCTAATATCACTAGCTCTAGGATGGTTTTGTTGTCATTATTCATTACGTGTATTCCGCCACCTTTCCTCCTAATATCACTAGTTCTAGGATGGTTTCGTTGGGACTGTGTTAAGATTCTGATTCGTAATCATGGACGTCCCTGGTAATCGGGGACAGTTCAATGATATGGTCCCTATGTATTCCCCCAGTGGTTTACGGACTGTCCAGTAGATGTGCACTTACAGTTTGGGAGGTATGGGCGTCTGCTATACCCACATCGTAATATTACTTACACCCACAAGGCGGTCCTAATACGTGTCTGCCAGCCAACACCTGCACGCCTAGCGCCATAATCGCATACCCATAGTTCTCACACCTGCCACTACTCTACAGCACTCATCCTTACTGCGGACGCAGGTGGACGCAGGTGGGATATGAACACACCTCTACACACTGCCCACTCTCCCCATGTCGGGACACAAGTCGTATGTTGTGTCAACCCATGTGTTATCAGGCTTGCACAACCTACTGTTCCATGTACAGCTACATCCTGGTCATAATGGTGCTCCCCCATTGGTTGAAGGTACCAAATTTTTGGTGTCCCACAAGAAACATTGCTGTCCATGTTTAAAGTGTAGACTTTGTAGATCTCTCCCACTGGTAGCTTCCTGCCGGTGGTCTGGGAAGCAGTGTTGTATTTACCTTTACTGCGTGGCTGTATGTGTCACTGGCCTAGCTGGGGAGAGTGGTAAGTAGACGTTTGTTGAGTGGACCTCCCACCAACATATGCCCGGTCTAAACATGTTACCCGTAACTGCTGTAACATAACCTAGGTATATACATGTGTATATTTACTGTAACATATATATATCTATTTACATTAATATATACAAACATATCTGCATATGTATTCATACATGTATATTCATATCTTGC
>NC_056729.1:1090789125-1090831625 GCF_019279795.1 Protopterus annectens | reverse complement strand
GCCAATCATTAGCGGACCGGAGTTCTGCTGTGGTGACCCCTAACCAGGAAAAGCCGAAAGACACATACATACATACACATACATATACACCTACATGCTCATTTACATTTCCCATACCGTTGAATCACCACCACCTACTGTCACGCATACACGCTTGCATACCCGCTTACGTCTCGGGTTGCCACATTTTCATATGGCCAAAGCTGGGCATTTTCGGGACACACATCAGATTTTACAGGCTAACACATACCCACGGTCAGTACAAAAGTTAGAACTTTACTTATTTGCCTAAATGAATGCTTATTCTTGTAGAGGTTTGTTTACTTAATCTGTTTCTTGTAACTTTGAATATTTTATATAAATAACTGTTTTATGCAACTGTTACATGAAATATGGGACATATATCTTACAATCACAGGACATTTGCCATTGTATTATATTTGGTCTGGACACAACTACCCAAAAAGAGACTGTCCCTCACGAGGTGGGTCAGGTGGTAACCCTACTTATGTCTGCTTTACAGTGCCTTAAGCACCCTATATCCGACTGCCACTATGCAAATGTGTAAGGTATATATATTCCCGATAATGCACATGGGGAGACATGCATCACGGTCAGGTGTTTAATCCCTTGCAAGGTGGGGCAAGTGGTAACCCTACTTATGTCTGCTTTAAAGCACCTTAAGCACCCTATATCCGACTGCCACTATGCAAATGTGTAAAGTATATATTCCCAATAATGCATGTGGGGAGACGTGCATCATGGTCAGGTGTTTAATCCTGAGTCATAGGTTCTGCAGGACCAGCTGGAGGCTGAGCAGTCTTGTGTACAGCTACTGCTCATACAACTTGCGTCCAGATGTATACAGGACTGGACATCGTGTCATGACGCCAAGTCTAATGTTTAGAACAGATACATATCCCATGAGGGATATCCAAACATTGTGGGAACTGATGACCATCTTTGCTTTACGGCTGTAAGGTAGGGTTATACATGCAAGGGATACATAGTTTGCAATCCTGAGACTACCTAGGGTGAGACTGCCTACTAGATATGGGTAGGGGTCACTATGTGCAGATATGGCCGTGCCTATCTAGCAGCCCAAGTATGGCTGGTTTTGGTGGACATTCAGGAAGGGGGTGTGTACTGTGAAGGGGATTATGGGTATTCAATTATGTATCCAAGTGTGTTGGGGTTGGATGGCTCAGTTCAGGCCAGACCATTATGTGGGTATGTGCCGGCAACGTTTCTGTACATGTGTATTGCACATTTTAATGTTCACATGTTTGTGGGATTGTATTGCGGATGTGTATATTTGTTTTTTGGTTATCTTCCTGATTCACCCACTGCTCCCTCGTAGACCTCCAGTTCACCTATTGTCCATCCAACCCAGTCTCCCCTTGGTGAATTATTACATTACCCGTCACCCCCCACCCCCATATTCCACAAACAACATTCACCCCTTCTCTAGTTGATGGCCCATGGCACAGTCAACAGAACACATTGTGTACACTACTTATCTCTGGGACCAATATGGTTGTGAGGTCTACACTAACATTTCAGATCATCCACATGCTGTACTTCATGCACATAGGTACTCGCAAATACTTATCTTTCATGACATGGTAGGTAGACATGGGTAATACCCGTTCATCTATGGGCTGTCCTGACAAGGACGACTTGGACCGCGAATGGGCAGATATTGGACGAATGCTCTGACCATTGGTAGGGTTGCCACCTTTTCATATGACCTGGATGGGACATTTTCGTGGTACACATCTGAGTTTACAGGCCAACACATACCCATGGTCATTACAAAGGATAGTACTTTAGTTTCATGCCTATATATAAGCTTTTATTGTTGTAGTGGTGCAGTTGCTTATTCTGTTTCATTCACTTGCTTATTCTGTTTCTTGTAACATATAGGTATTTTATATATGGACATATGTACTGTATGGGACTATTACATAACATATGGGACATAATTATGTCCTACTATCGCAGGACATTTCACATTTATTATGATTTTGGTATGGACACACCTGCCTAGAGGGGGACTGTCCCTCACAATGTAGGACAGGTGGTAACCCAAACCAGTGGGCTAGGCTTGGCAATTGGTGGTGCGCTAACACGATGCATTTCACTTCCACTTGGTATACCTAGTGACACTACAATGGAATACGGGCACGGGGTTTTAAATATCTTTGTTCGAGGGATGGGGACTCAATATTCAGCTACGTGCCTTTGTGTTTACTTCTTATTGTGATGTTTGCAATGATGTCTTGTATGCTTTGCATACATTTTAGTATCCACAGACACTGACAGGATTGATTGCTATTAGAGGCAGGCTGTACTAGTCAGCATTTTAGGTTGCGCGTATGCAGCCGACATGTTTACACCTCCGTGCAGCACTTGGACATGCCCCCTGCACTCGTACACATTTCTTATGCACGTGGCCATTACGGCAGCGCGCCTTCACTAATATGCATGTGGTGCTGCTGTGCCATCTCTACACCACACGGTCGGCACAAGGCTAACACCGTCCTTGCACCAAGCTTCGGGGATGGTCTTTAACATCAGTTAGAATTGTTTTTTATTAAAAATACTACTACAGTTTAAATTTTCCAAAAACTGTTTGAGTAGTTTACAATTGCCAAATAAAATCAAGTGCAGTAAAGTTTTACTTCCCTGGTGTAGAAGGGACTTAGAAAAATCAGGTGGAAATGTATTAATCCAGTACACAGAAGTGCAACTCAAAGCAGTCCAGCCAAAAAAAGTCATCCTTCTGAAGATAGAATCAAGGGAAAATCAGTTCAGATAAAGGCAATACATCTTGTGTATAGGCAACATCAAAAAGTATTTTTTTATATTTATTTACATTTTTGTTGACTGGGTTAGTTCCACTAGGCTAGTGGCTACTGTAGTGACTTCTTTTCAGTAGATACCAGAGATAGTAGTAATACAGACCAACAGAAATTTGACCTGGGCACTGTGGGACCTACCCCACTTTTTAATAAGAGGGGGCCGTACAGCTCTTTCTTGTGACTGAATGGATAAGAAAGAACAAACCAGGTTGAATGACAATGTGATAAGAAAGCTGAGACAGTACATGGGAATGCAAATGCATACG
Source organism: Protopterus annectens (assembly GCF_019279795.1). Classification (NCBI taxonomy): domain Eukaryota; kingdom Metazoa; phylum Chordata; order Ceratodontiformes; family Protopteridae; genus Protopterus; species Protopterus annectens. Next base: position 1,090,828,495 of record NC_056729.1, on the reverse strand, counting down.
TGCAGTCTATAGACAGTGCAAAGGAGAATATGTGGTGGAATTTTCAGAGGGCGGATTTGATACACAAATGCTAGAGGAAGTGATGACAGGAAAGGAATCAAGTCAGACAAGTGCCTTTCATTGACAGAAACAGTTTATGCAGTGGAGTTTTCAGAGGGCAGATTTAGGTTCATAGGTTCATATGTAGGTATTAGGCTATCTGCCCTAGGGCATTTATAAGCCTAGCCAGAATGTGTTGGCTTTCACCTTCCTTTTAGACTAGATTCCTGAGACTCTGTCCAGCAGGGCCATAGAAGTGATCCCAGGAGTGAATTTACGATTTCCCATCCACTTATCAAGATTTCTCTTGAAGAGGGTCAGCTAGAGGCTCTGCCTAACATGGACCGGGACTCTATTCCAGAGCAAGGGAAGCCTCTGGGATATGAATCTATCCCTCCAGCATGTCCTATTTATAGCTGTGCTGAGATTTAAATCCCTGCAGCGTGTAGCACTAATGGATTTGGTTTTTTGAGGTGGAGCATGTCCATTAGTTCCGGGTTAGACACAGCCTTGTACGTCAGGCAGAGATCGCCTCTGAGTAGGTGGTAAGCAACTGAGTAGAGCTGGAGTTTCATTAGTTGAGCTGCATAGGGCATCTGTTTGAAGCCCACGATCCTCTTGGTAAGGTACTTTTGAGGTCTCTCCAGCTGTTGCAGGTGTCGGGTAAGGTACATCCCAAATGGGGCATTGTACTCAATTATGGGCCTGATGAGTGATGAGTAGAGGGGCACAATGACCTCTCTTCATAGGTTCATAGGTTCATAGGTTCATACTAGGCTATCTGCCCTGGGGCAATTATAAGCCTAGCCCGATTCTGTATGGCTTACGCCACCCCTTGATTTGAGTATACTGTGCCCTTTTTAAGGTTTAGTTTACTGTGCCTGTGTCTAATAGTGACATGGGAGTAATCCCTGGGAAAACCAAGGATCCCCCATCCACCTGTCGAGATTCTTCTTGAAGAGATTCAGTGAGGTGCTCTGCCTCACATGAACTGGAATTCTATTCCAGAGCAAAGGGAGCCTCTGGGTTATGAACCTGTCCCTCCAGCAAGTTCTATTTATTTCTGTGGTGAGGTTCAAGTCCCTCGAGTGTGTGGCTCTAAGGGATTTAGATTTACTGAGGTGAAGCATGTCCATTAATTCTGGATTTGACATAGCTTTGCATGTCAGGCATAGATCACCTCGAAGTAGGCGGTATGCAACTGAGTAGAGCTGGAGTTTTTTTAACCGAGCAGCATATGGCATCTGTTTGAGACCCTTGATCCTCTTGGTGAGATACTTTTGGGGTCTTTCTAATTGCTGCAGGTGTCGGGTAAGGTACATCCCAAAAGGGGCATTGTATTCTATGATGGGCCTGATGAGGGATGAATAAAGGGAAACGATTACCTCTCTTGACCTAGATGTGAAACCCTTCGTGATGAGGTGGGCTATGTAGAAGGTCTTTCTAACCACTTTGGCAATGTGGTTTTCAAAGGAGAGATTGCTATCAACTTGGGTCCCCAGGTCCCTAATAACTTTCTCTGTACTTAATGGGTTTCCACCTATGTGGTAATTTGTGGGCACATTGTTTTTGCCAAAGGGTATGACTATACATTTTTTGGCATTTAGCTTTAAACCATGGTGCTGGCACCAGTTATCTGTCTCTGTGAGACCTTTTTGAAGGATGTTTGTGTCAGCTGGAGAGTTGATTATGGCACCCAGTTTGCAGTCGTCTGCGAACTTGGTGAGCCATAGTCCTCCCACGCTTGCCTGTACCTCGGAAAAGTATATACCGAACAAGAGTGGTCCCAGGACAGAACCCTGTGGGACGCCACTTGTGACAGGTTTCGAGTCTGACATGGCTCCAGCAACTCTCACTCTGTGGGTTCTGTCTTTGAGCCAGTTTGCGACCCATCTTGTGACATAGGGGTTTATATTTAAGCTGGATAGCTTATCTATGATGCCCAAGTGGGGTATTGTGTCAAATGCCTTTGCAAGGTCCAGATAGGCTGTGTGGACTACCTTCCCTTCATCTATGGCTTTGGTGACTGTTTCAAAGAAGTCAACCAGGTTCAAAAGGCAGGATCTGCCCTTGACAAAGCCGAACTGGGTAGGATCTAGTGTCTGTAGGTCCCCAATGTCTTTGTTAATGAGCTCCATGATGATCCTCTCCATAGCCTTGCAGACTAAGCTAGTCAGGCTTATGGGACGATAGTTTCCAGGGTCCGTAGAGGCTCTACCTTTGTGGAGTGGGACCACTGTTGCTGTACGCCATTCTGTGGGCACATATCCTGTAGTGAGGCTGAGATTGCATAGCTGTTTTATTTGAGGGATTAGTTCCTCTTGTAGTTCATGTAGGACGCAACCTGGGACGCCATCTGGTCCCATGGAAGCAGTGCTTTTTGCTTTGGAGAGGGCAGCCTTCACCTGAGCATCTAAGATGTTTGGGAGGCAACCCTCTGCCGGGATAGATACTTGCTCTTTTGGGGGGGAGGGGGTGGAGAAGTTTGCACTGAACCTGTCTGCCAGGATATTGGCGATGTCTCTGGGTTCAGTGTATTTTTTGTCGTTTAGAATCAACTCAAAACAAGTCTGGGAGTTGCATCCCAGGTTTCTTACATAACTGAAAAAAGCCTTATGATTGTCTTTGGTGTCCTGTGCAATTTTTCTCTCGAAGCTGGCCTTGGAGGATTTTATGAGGGATCGTAATTTTTTGCTAGTACTGATAAGAGATGCCTTCCCTATTAGGGATTTTGCTCTATCATGTAGTAGCTTCCTCCTTCTGTTGTACAGTTTATTTATGGCAGGGGTCCACCAGACTGGACGCCTGCCTTTGGATGATTGGGTCTTGGTTTTGTTTGGGATAGCATGATCCATGCATTCCTGGAGATGTCCGTAGAATGCATTTATATAGGATTCTGCAGTTTGGGCCGTAGTTTCCACTGGCCCTGGGGCCTTGAAGGATTCCACTTCAGTTTTGAGAAGTGAGAAGTTCACTTTGAGAAGTTTTTCACTGTGGTTTTCTGGGCTGGGGTGGGGTCGGATGTGGACATCCAGTGAAATTAATTTATGGTCTGATCTTACCAATGAGGGATATACTTCTGGTGTGGAGCATAGAGTCCCCATGTTGGTAATGATCAGGTCTAGTATGTTATCCCCTCTTGTGGGAGTGGTGACTAGTTGTTCCATAGCATTTGAGTTTATAATTTCTAGGAATCTTTGGGCTAAGGTGCTGGGGCTTGAGTAGTGCTCCCAGTCAATGTTTGGGTAGTTGAAGTCACCCAATATAATGGTGTTCGGAAAGATCTTCATGTTCTCCAATGTTTTCAGGAAAGCCGAGTGGGATTCCTGACTTTGAGAGGGTGGTCTGTAGGATGCTATAAACTGAAAAGCAGTCTTGCCCATTGTTAGTTGCACATGGATGGTCTCCGATACTTCATGCAATGCCACTAACCTGGAGGTGTGGATATCCTTGATAAATATGGAAACTCCCCCTCCTTTTGTGGTTCGGTCTGGGTTTTGGGGCCGAAAAGCATGATATGAGGTATAGCCTGGTAGTGCTGGGGTGCTCTCTGGAGCCTTGAACCAGGTTTCTGTCACTGCACAGATATCGATGTTCTCCATACTGAGGAGAGCTTCAAGTGCGTGCATCTTGAGGTTAAGACTTCTGGCGTTTAGCAGCATTACCCTTAGTTTCTTGTTCCTTGTGCTGTTTATGGGGGTGGGTTTGACTTTTGAGCCTTGCCAAAAAAAGGCACTTTGGGGTGGCAAGAGCCTTTGCCAATATCCGAAAGCCCAGTGGTGACAGGTGCAAGCCATCCCTAGCGAAGCAACATGGCTTGTCGAGCATGTCATCTCAGGCTGACAGACACTGGATCCCCTTTGAATGACACCAAAATTTTAGCCAATTGTTAAAATCGATCATCTAGATTGATGTAGATGTGAACCCTTTTGTGATTAGGTGAGCTATATAGTAGGTTTTTCTAACCACTTTGGCAATGTGATTGTCAAAGGAGAGGTTACTATCTACTTGGGTCCCCAGATCCCTAATTACTACTTCCGTACTTAGTGGATTACCTCCTATGTGGTAGTTTGTGGGCACTTTGTTTTTCCCAAAGGGGATGACTATACATTTTTTGGCATTTAGCTTGAGGCCATCATTCTGACACCAGGTATCCGTCTCCGTAAGACCCTTCTGGAGAATGCTTGTGTCAGCCGGAGAGTCGATTATGGCTCCCAATTTTCAATCATCTGCAAACTTGGTCAGCCACAGTCCTCCCGTGCTTGCCTGTACCTCAGAGAAGTATATACCGAACAAGAGGTGTCCCAGGACAGAGTCCTGTGGGACGCCACTTGTAACCGGTTTAGAGTCAGACATGGCACCAGCAACTCTGACCATGTGAGTTCTATCCCTGAGCCAGTTTGCAACCCATCTTGTGACAAATGGGTTGATATTTAGGCTGGTAAGCTTATTTATGATACCAGAGTGGGGTATTGTGTTGGAGGCCTTTGTGAGGTCCAAGTAGGCTGTGTGGACTGCCTTTCCCTCCTCTATGGCTTTGGTAACTGTTTTGAAGAAGTCGACTAGGTTCAGGAGGCAAGATCTGCCTTTAACAAAGCCAAATTGGGTAGGGTCCAGTGGCTGGAGGTTCCCAATGTCTTTGTTTATGAGATCCATGATGATGTGCTCCATAGCTTTGCAGACCAGGCTAGTCAGGCTTATAGGGTGATAGTTCCCGGGATCCATTGTGGCACCAACTTTGTGGACCAGGATTACTGTTGCTGTACACCACTCTTTGGGTACATAACCTGTGGTGAGGGTGAGTTAGAACAGTGAATTTATGTGAGGGTTTAGTTCTTTTTGGAGCATGTGTAAGATGCAGCCCAGGATGCCATCTGGTCCCATTGATGCTGTGTTTTTTACTTTGGAAAGGGCTGCTTTCACCTGTGTGTCTGTGATGTCAGGGGGACTGCATACTTCTGGGATAGACACAGGTCCTTTTGTGGGGGGGGGTAAAGTTTGCACTGAACCTGTCCGCCAGGATGTTGGCAATGTCAGTGGGTTCAGTGTACTTTGTGCCATTTTGCACCAGCTCAGAGCAGATTTGGGAGTTACCACCCATATTCTTGACTTAGCTAAAGAAAGCCTTGTGATTATCTTTAGAATCTTTGGCAATTTTTCTTTTGAAGTTAGACTTTGATGATTTTATGAGGGATCGAAGTTTCTTGCTAGTACTGATCAGGGATGCCTTCCCTTTTTGGGATTTTGCCTTATCATGTAATAGTTTCCTCCTTCTGTTGTAAAGTTTATTTATGGCTGGGGTCCACCAGACTGGTCTCCTGTTTTTGGAGAAGTGAGTCTTGGTTTTACTTGGGATGGCATGATCCATGCATTCCTGTAGGCGCTCATAAAATGCATTTGTAAAGGATTCTGCATTTTGGGTAGCATTTTTCATTAGCCCGGGTGCTTTGAAGTTCTCCACCTTGATCTTGAGAAGTGTGAAGTTTGCTTTTGAGAAGTGTTTCACAGTGGTTTCCTTGGCTGGGGGTGGGGTTGGGATGTGGATGTCCATGGTTATTAGTTTATGGTCTGATCTTACCAACGAGGGGATTACCTCTGGTGTGGAACATTGAGCCCCCATGTTGGTGATGACCAGGTCCAATATGTTGTCCCCTCTTGTGGGAGTGGTGACCAGTTGTTCCATGGCATTTGAGTTTATAAACTCCAGGAACCATTGGGCAAAGGAGTTGGGACTTGAGTAGTTTTCCCAGTCAGTGTTTGGGAAGTTGAAATCCCCCAATATCATGGTGTTTGGTGAGACCTTCATATTCTCCAATGTTCTCAGGAATGCCGAGTGGGGGTCCTAGGACAAGGTGGGTGATCTGTAGCAGGCAAAAAACTGAAAAGCAGTTTTGCCCACTGTTAGTTGCACATGGATGGTCTCCAATGCCTCGTGCAGTGCCACTAACCTGGAGGTGTGGGTATCCTTGATGAAAATGGATACTCCCCTGCCTTTAGTATTTCGGTCGGAGTTCTGGGGCTGAAAAGAATGGTATGGGTTATATCCTGGTAGTGCTGGGGTGCTCTCTGGAGCCTTGAACCAGGTTTCTGTTACTGCACAGATATCAATTTTCTCCATACTAAGGAGTGCCTCGAGTGCGTGCATCTTGAGGTTTAGACTTCTGGCATTGAGTAGCATTACCCTTAGTTTTTTGTTTCTTGTATTTTCTATGGCGGTGGGTTTGTCTTTTGAGCCTTGCCTAAAAAAAGGCACTATAGGGGTGGCAAGAGCCTTAGCCAGTATTCGAAAGCCTAAGGGTGACAGGTGCAAGCTGTCCCTAGCCAAGCAACGTGGCTTGTCGAGCATGTCATCCCAGGCTGACAGACACTGGATCCCCTTTGAATGACACCAATAGCTTGGTCAACTGTTAAAATTTATCATTTTGCCCTTACACTGTGGCAACATTCTTGGTGAGGGCAAGATGCTACTCAGGGTCAGGGTCATACCGGCCTGGGCTACATGATCCAAGAGCTCATCTATGTTTTTTTTCATGTAGTCCAAGGAGGTATGTTTCAGTTCATTCACACCAACATGGACAATGACAGAGTCATTTCATGCACAAACTCTAGAGGAAGTGATGACAGGAAAGGAATCAAGTCAGACAAGTGTCCTTTCACTGGCAGAAGCACTGGAATAATGCATACAGGAGAATGAGACTTGGTGTAGGATCACCAACACCCTGCAGAAGACAAGTCTGCTGGAAGCTGTAGGAGGCAAAGGAAATTTGCAGGTCATTGCTGACATTCAGGCAACAGAAATAATAAAGCAGACTTATGCTCCAGCATTAAAGGAGAGAGAAATGCATGTAGAAGGGAGAATTGCTAAAAAGATGTGAGGATGTTTTCAAAGAAGGGCAGCATATTTTAACAAGTATGACATTTTGGACAGGTTGGTAGAACCTCTGAGTTGTATATCATCATTAGTGCATTCCATGCTACGTCTAGGAAATGAGAAGTTTGTCAGTTAACCTTTGAACTGTTAAACAGCTTTATGCTTAACCTGAAATAAAAAAGAACATTTATACTTGGAGTATTTACAGCTGCTAGAGACATTGACAGATAAAGAATAGTCATGCACTTTAGAACATACACTATTTCTGAGTGGTATAGTACTATTTTTTTCTGATTTTGCAAAGATATTTACATTGAGAAAAAAGTTCTTGATGAGTGTAAGTTATGGACTGGGGCTTTGGGAGATGTGAGTGACTATGAAGGAAACTGATGGAAAAATGAAACAATTACAATGTATTTTAAACATCGATAGGGTAAACAGAAATGTTTGTTAGTAAGGTAAGCCTACAATGTTTTTTTTTCTGTAGTTATGAAAATGATTTAATTAATGAAGTTAATAAAGGAAGATGTAACCAATGTGAGTGAGGAACAAAGTAATTCTCTCTCTCTCTCTCTATAGATATATATATCTATATATCTATATATCTATATATCTATATATATATATATATATATATATATATATATGGATCTTGGACGTTTGCTCACTCCAAATCCATAATAACTGAACACACTTAATGAGAAAGCTTTTTTTTCGAAAGAAAGCACTTTTAAGCTTGTTACAAAAAAAAAATAAAACACCACATTTAAATTTGAAATTTCCTTTACCGCACTATATATATATATACAGGCATATATATATATATATATATATATGCGTTTTGCTCACTAAACATCCTAGATATATATATATATATATATCTATATCTATACATATATATATATATATATATATATATATATATATATATATATATATATATATTAATGTTCATTAGGTGCAGTAAAGAGGGGCACTGGTGGATACATTGTGTGAAAGATTGGCAAAATAACAGAGAGGCAAAGTTTGACAATGATTGAACAAAGAATGTAGAGCATAAAGAACCATAGATCTGGAAATAAGTGATTGATCAGAAAATAGAGGAATGAATTAAGGAAGAAGAAATGGGAGGTGAAGTGAGAAGCTTAGGGGATGGCATGCAAAAAATGAAAAATGAGTTGTGCAAGAAAATAGGTTCTAGCCATTACAAACTGAAAATAAAGAAGGATAAGCTATTGACGGTAACATTTCAATAGGAGGCTATGTCAGGCATAGAGAAAGGAAAACGAAATCTACAGGTCAAGCAAGATTCAAAAAAGGAAAGGGATATATTTTTCAGTGACATCCTTAAATGTTAATGGTATAATGAATGAAGAAGATGTAATGTTTTGAACATTGTAAAATATACATGTGGGTATTATATGCTTGTTATATACATCAGAAATGTTAAAGAAGTGCAAATGGAACAGTTTTATCAGGTATGGGGAAGGTAAGCTGGCTGGACAATGGGAATAGACAAGAGTTCAGGGATGAGTAGTCTTGGTGAAAATACATCAAAGAAAATGTTAGATTAGTGGGAGCACCCGATATATTAATGATAGTAGATAATACAATAAGAAACAGAGTAGTAAGCATTATAATTTGCATGCATATATGTTTGACAAGGAATGGGTAAAGCTATTTGAAAAAAAAACAAAGGGGGAATCTAATAAAGCCTACATGTTGTTTTTTTTCGTGTAAGCATCGCGTTGTGCTGCTTACAGGGACGTGAACATTTTTTAGGTTCAATAAGCACTGCTGAGTGGCGCACACACACATGCCTACATGGTAACTTCCATTTCATGCAAATTGCCTCATAAGCAGGTGAATCTCATACAAATGAGCCCAGTAGAGCAATCCAGCAAACAGATAGGCATCTGTTCAGACCCCGTGTCATTGTCCATACTGTACATGGAAAAAAAGCCATGCACAGGAGTGTGGACAGACAAAAGTGGTTGTAAAAATGTAAATATATGGAAGGAAATCCCCTGAAAATGTAATACCATATACACATATGAGCAAAACTATTATCCTGTTTGTTGGAAAAATTAAAGAAAATAAATTAAATTAATTTTTTAATAATCTCAACATGTTTCTGCGGCATGCTGCCGTGTGCAAACATGCTTTATAGAAAAAAATTTTAAAAAATGGGGAAAAAAAATAATATTATCTGACAGAAATGTATTACAGGACCTTCTGTGGAGTCCCTACAATGGTGTGTTGGTGCTGTTTCTAACATGGTAGGGCTATGAAGCATGTAGCTTCTAGGCTGTCAGCATGGGTACCTATGTAAATGAGGTGGAGTTACTAAATAGCAGAAAAGAGTAATCGTGTTCACGTATCCCATTCATATAGGCTTAGACCATGTTACTGTTTACACAGAATGTAGCTGACATCAGTGGGGGAGGTGTCCACTGACTTCTAAGCTCATTTCAGCTTAGATATGCATGTTTGCATGGTGAGCCACCTGGCTAAGCATGTCCTTTCAGGGGGTGTGTCCACTAACTTCTAAACTCTGTTTAGCTTCACCGCGCGTGTTTGCATGGCACGCCACCATGCTAAGTGTGTCTGAAAACCAAATGTATTCAATTAGTTTTGACCCTTGTTTAAGCTACAATAGGGCCATTAAATCATGTTAATTATATTTTAGGCAGGTGGAATGCATCATAGTTACCCAATCACACATTCTGCACCTACAGCAGAGCTCTATAAAGTATGCATACAACCTGCATTCTGATTTTTCCCCCATACTCTGGACCATTGGAGTACAGATTTGGGAATTTTAACTGAGAGAATGCTAGGGGCTGCTGCATGTCTGCTACATCTGTATGTGTTAGATGCTGAAGTCAATGCTGCTGCTGCTGCTGGTAATAGGCCTAGACAGAGAAGGAAAAGAGTGTTCAGGCTGAGGGTAACCTTCCAGGAGCTACATGAGCTGGAGATTGTAGAGCACTATGGGGTGAACAGGGACATACTACAAGAACTGATTTAACTCTGCCACCCTCAACTCAGACCCAGAGCCAACAGAGGAGAACCCATCCCAGTGGAAACAAAGGTATATGTAGCCCTTACAATACCAGCTGCAGGTACTTTCCAAAGATCATATGGGGACATGATGGGGGTCTCACAGGCATCAGCATCCAGGGTATTCCACCAGTTCCTGGATGCCATGCTACCACATGCCAGTGAGCACATTAATTTTCCCCTCACTGCTGAGGTGAGGGCCAGCAATATCCAACACTTCTACCATGCAGCACACTACCCTGAAATACTGGGTGTCATAGATTGCACTCATGTACACATCAAGGGACCACCCAGTGAGGAGAGTAAGAGCTACATCAACCACAAGGGGTACCACTCCATCAACTGCCAAGTTGTGTGCAATGCCCAGGCGATTATCATGGATGTGTGTGCTGGCAGCCCTGGCAGCTATCACAACTCTCACATCTGGCTAGCATCACAGCTGTAGCAGAAGTTTGCAATGGGGGACATCCCACACATCCATTTACTGGGGGATGCTGGCTATGCACTGGAACCATGGATTATGGCACCCATCAGAAATGCACACACACCCATGGAAAAATACCATAATGATGCACACACAGACTAGGAATATCATAGAACATGTGTTTGGGCTTCTGAAGTCACGGTTCTGGTTAACAGCTGCAGCAGGATCAGCAAAGGGAAGGGATACACAGCCCCCCACCAGTGCCTAGGTCACTACAGCCACAGTCACAGGAGAACTCAGAGGAGGAACCCCCTGATGATGTCCCTGTAGGCAGATGTAGGTGTGCCCAGTACACCCTGACTTTGGCTAAGGACAATGCATAGCACATTCACTGACATCCTAGTGCCATAGGGACTGACACCTTACGCCTACTCACATACATGTATTAAAATTGATGCCAGGCAACCTGCATAACCTGTATCTATCCATGTATTGTCTGTGTACTGCTTGCATCAGACAGAGTCAGCCCTGAACTACAGTTCTGTTAACTGCTGCATTTGCAAGGTAAGTCCCTAACCTACACACTACTAGTAAGGATTATTCTAATATGGTATTGTATGTATGCATTTGCTGCATTTATGCAAGAAAATATAGTGGGCTATTTGGACAGAGGTAGCATCCACATGGGATTACAGATGCCCAATTCACTAGTATGTATTCCTTCATATTCACTAGGCCTTATGGATGGAATATTCACAACATCAGTCAAGGGAGATGTTAAACGGTGAGGTCATATGATATTTGGACTACTGTGTATTTCAGCAGAACATATGGTGTTGTTCCTCCCACACCGAACACAGCAGTTTTCCCATATAACTGCTTTAACAGTAAGTCATCAATTGATCGCGCATTGTATGCCTCACTTAACACAGGAATAACAACATACATGCTGATGATTATGTGATGAATGACTCCTCTTTGTCTGGCAGCTTGTGTGGCTGAGTGGACTAGGGAAGTTAGCATGGGTGATGGTGTTGATGGTTCAAATAAGGAAGTATCTGCATCTTTTGCATGTGAAGTATTATTATGTTGGTATTTTCACAGACTGTCAGTCAGTGTGTGGTGTAACATTATGAACCTCTGTCACATATTACTTACATCAGACAGCTGGAGAATGCCATGGACATTTTGAGTGAAGTGCAGTACTACAGATACAGGGACAGATGTCATTGTCTGTAACACACACAGTCTTGGACTGGAGTAGAGGTAGGTGTGGGTTGGAGTCGGTTGTATTGACAGTACCACTGGGCATGCCATACACTTAGTTAAACTGAGTACAATTCTGTTGCCCCTTCGTCAAAATGACCTGTTATATATAGATATGTCTATGTATATCCATCTGTCACTATCTCTCTCTCTCTCATATACATAGTATTGTCTATCTTTATGTATTTTCAAATAGATATATACCTATATATATATATATATATATATATATATATATATATATATATATATATATATAAACACATTAATCTCAGTCTCTCCCCATATATCTGCATAACACATATACATATCATACACACACACACACATACACACACACACACACACACACACACACACACACACACACACACACACACACACACACACACACACACAGCTGCATTTATATACACATGCCTATTATATACATAAATATGTGTGTTGATGTCTGTATTGTCCTATATACCCTAATATTGGTGAGTAAACCTGCTCTATCACACATCTATAATGTTGCTCAAAGGATCCAAAGTAAGGACTCAACGATACATAATGCACTTACCTACAGACCCCTGTGCCTACTGGATGTCACCACATAAATAGCAACAGGTGAGCAGGTGGTGTAATGTATAATGTTGTGTACGCATGCATGGACAGGGCACACTGTTCCTGCCCACAGGCTTGCCCATCCAAGTGCAAACAGCCACATATGGCCATACTGGTAACTGTACACACATAGCTAGGATTTGTCATTAGGCAGGGTTCTGTTTCAAAGGTGTGTTAAAGTCTGCTAGACAAATCTCTCCCACCAGCATATATTACTATTGTCACATACTAGGTTAATGTCCTTAGAGTGAGTAATCCATCTATTAGGCAACCTACAGATATGCAGCATATACAATCAGGCAGGGTCACACATTGTTCCATATGCAAGGCAGAGATCACCTCTGAATAGTCTATATGCCACAGGCTACAATGACACTTATTTCAGATGATCCCCATTGAGCACATACTGAAAAAGTGAAGTTCCCTTGTCATGTGTGCAATTGCCAGTACTGCTTGGAAAGGTCCTTTACTAAATGGCCATTGCACTCAGATATTGGCATGCTGAAGGAAAAGTACATGGAGGTTATCAATATGTCAATTACGGGTGACTGTGCCCTCAGCTATGACATATGATTCCCGTCATACCACTGGGGAGACATGGTGATCTCAGGCACATTAGGTGTAAACCTGTATGGCTAAGTCTGTGTGCCCAGTTTTTCACCCCTGAGTATGTACATCACAAGTTGTGACTGATGTGCTACTTACCAGGTATATAGGTGTTAGTGATGGAAATGATACTACATATATATTTGCATGGAGTTTATGGCCATTAGTACATCAACAGGCATTTGTTCAACAATACCCTCTTGTAGGATATTGACATAACTCACAGACTCAGTGCTCACAGTTTGCAGGCATCAGCCAACACTGTTAGCCACAGACATTCAGTATTTGCTTGTTTTGTGGTTACATGGATTCAAAGCAGTAGAGGACCCTGGACTAAGCTCTGTTGAACACTACTTCTTACAGATCAGCTATTGGAGGCAGATGGCCCTTATGTTGAGTATGTGTGCCTTCAATGAGCCACTTAGTGACCCTTACAATGATAGTACCATGGATGCCTAAGTGGGTGCTTTGTAAATGATGCCTGAGTGGGGGATACAGTCAGATGTCCTGGCTCAGTCCAGGGGGTTGTATGCCCTGATGTCCCCTCACCTGGTTCTTGATGACTGCCTCAGAAATGTCCACTACATTCAGCAGTCATGATTCTCCCATCAGACATTCAAACTGTGTACAATCAACTGTGTGTAAATCACATAGATGTCTGGTGATTGCCACTGTGGGCATACAGATATGGATACTCAGGCAAAGATGTCTATAGTTCTGGTGGTCAGTGGATGCACCACCTCTGTGCAAGGGTATAACAGCTGCAGTAGTCCAGTCAGGTGGAGTACAGCCAGTGGTTTCAGTATGATTGGAAGGTGTTCTCAATGGTGTTAGTAATCCTTGTCAGATCCCATGTAGGATGCAGCCTGGGATGATAGCATGTCCAACGGATGTTGTGTATTCTCCATAGAGAGGCCATTTACGACCTGCTCTGTAGATATGGAAGTTATGGGACAGGTTGTAGGAATGTCATGTGTCACATGTGGTGGGGACAGGGGAGTGAAGTTGAAGCAGAACCTGTGGGACTACAGGTTAGCTATGACTACAGATCCATTATATGTGGCATCATTATGTATTAGTTCACCAACAATCTGGGCCTGTTCTTTGAGATTACACATGTAACTACACTGTGCATTGTGGTTCTGCTTTGTGTGGGTGGCTAATTTTGTCACTTACTATGTCTACACAACATCACAACAACACCATGTGGTTGTTTTAGCTGAGGCAGTTGTGCCTCCATTTTAGAGGGGGCACCCACATCCCAACTGTCACACAGCAATGTCCACCTCTTATTGCACAGCCTGATAATGGCAGTTGTCCACCAGGCAGGTTTGCTGTGCCATAGGGAGCCTGTGTACCTCCTGTCAGATACAGCCAAGTTCATGCAGTTGTAATCCTGCTGGGATAATGCAGGGGTGTAGAGCTCTGCACACTTGCCTGTCCCATCTGAGGGGGGAGGTGCAATCAAGCTGTATAAACTATTCCACAGGAGATAAAAAATGGCTTTGTTGAAATATATGTCTGTATTGTCTGCAAGGGGGGGTTGCTGCTGGTAGTTTTAAAGAGATTGATCTGTGGTCAGATCCCACGAGGGAGGACTTCACATTGGGGGGCTGCAGTGGTCACCCATATTGGTAAACACACACTGCAGGGTTGGGAGGGTGGCCTAATGGTTAAAGTGTTTGCCTTTCAAACACAAGGTGCGTGGTTCGAGTCTCACAAGGGATAATTGGCTAGGCTTAAAATGGCTCACAAGGGCAGTTAGCTTAGTACTAACCTCTGAACCTATGCAATATGTTGGTTCACTTTGTGGGGATGTCATGACACTGTTCCAGGGCATTGTAGTTAAGGACGTGGACTAAACTTTGAGCAAGTGAGCTGCAGCAAGACTAAGAAACACAGTTGGCCATCACTTGATGCCATCCCAAACCATGGTGTAATGATATATCTTGATCATACCTCCCAACCGTACAAAATTACTCGTTTTGTACAGAGTTTTGGGGTCCAAATAATGGGGTGCCACGATTCCCAAGTGGCACCCCTTCATTTCCAACTTTTCCCAAGTTTTTATTTTTATTTTTTTTTTCTCCGTTTATTTTTTGGGCTGACGTCATCACATGCATGATGATGTCAGCTCTGTCAGAGTTACCAGCCTGTCGGAATTGAGCTCAAAAGCTCCATTGCACACATTTTCATTTCCGCGATTGATCTGCGAGTGCGAGCAGCAGGAAACAGTTTTTGAAACGATTCGTGGTTATTCAAATGAGCGTTGGCTCTAGCAGGATCCAGGGATTAGTGAGTGGATTGGATCTGCAAGCAGGCTGGGGAGCTATTTTATTCTTTTTTAATTCTTTGAAGAATTACTTGAACGAGCAGCTGAATGAAGGGTCGGGAAGTGCTAGCAATTCAACGAGCAGCTGATATGAATATCAGTAAGTCTCTAACAGTTACTGAAGTGGTAAACTAATGCATATCTTTTATTTATGTAACTTTAAACTGCATAATACATAAAGAACTCAGAGCAGAGTGTTTCTATTGGGTAAATTGCTTTGTTTAAATGTGAGTGGGAAGTGGATTTCAATGGCATAAAAGGTACAAATACTGTGTGCATTTGAATGTTTTCCAGTATTTTTCCATTGACACAGCTGTACTAATATATATTCTGATGCTGGTAAATTAAAGTGTTGCTGCAGATTCAAGATAGAGTGATGTAAGTGTTTTGATAAGAATTTTACACACCGGCACAAGTGTACTCCATTTATGAATGAGAGTAGAAACTTCGATGTGCATTTGAATGTAATGAATGTGCAGTTGTTTGCGTGAAGTGAACATGAATACCTAGATTTTTGTATGTTAATCAGGGGCCACATAAGGTAGAATAATGTATTATCAAGATGAGTTTTTCTCATAAAAACTGTAAACCTGTATTATTCATGTAAGGTTGATTTCTTTATCACCCCCAGGCACATATGCTTTTATAATAAGTGTGTGTGTGTGAGTGAAAATGCCCCCAATGTAATACACCTGGTGGCTAGAGATACTCAGGCTCAAACCTTGTACCTTGGGTACAGGGTATAAAAAAGCCTGAAGTCCCTAGCCACCACCACCACTTGTGAATTAAAGCCTCATATCTTTGATCTGTTCCTCATAAAATCTGTAGTTTTCAGGATTTGTGACAAATCACTGTAGGATTGAGTTCACTAAATAACTTCATATTCTTCAGAAACTAAACGGTAATACAAAACCTTTTATTCTAGCAATTTTCTAAGTTTATAAGATCAGTCTTTGAAATGTGTCCCTATTTTGGGTCTGTATTCCCCCATTACTGGCTTTGTCCAGTTTTTTTGTGCTAAGAGGTTGAGACTAGAGATATGGTGAGAACTGAGAACTGAAGTCACTAAGAGATAGCCATTTAAGTTTCAGTCTTCCTATCTTTCAGGAAATTGCTCATTTGGCAATGGCATAGTGGTATGTTGCTCTGAGTGCAGTATAGCGGGTCCTGGGTTCTAGACTTGATTGAGGTAACACAACATTTTATTCTAACACCTTTCCAAAATGTTTGCCCCCCCCAAAAAAAAATGAAATTGAAAATAAGTGCAACAAGCTGTGCAAGATACCTATGGCTTGCACTACTGTCATTCTATATATATATATATATATATATATATATATATATATATATATATATATATATATATATATATATATTGTGCGTGTGGGTGTGGAAGTAAACTTTTATGATGGACATGTTCTAAAATGGGCAGTTTTGTCATTATTGGTTCATGCATTTTGTTTCATTGCCTACTGGAAAAATGTTCAAAAAATAAATTTAAAATGTGCTCTGTCTAACAAGTGTAACAAGTGTGCTGCTGTATTATACAAGGAATATAATTTAATAAAGTTAGGAAGGTGTATCAAAGAACACATATATGTTTCTTGTTTTGTGTGCAAGGGGCCAATGATTTGAAAACAGCCCGAAGGTAATCTTTATCCACCACTGGTCAGATGCATTTTCTTTGAATGTGGTGTGTGGGTTTCAATGCTGTTTCAATGAATGTGAGTTTCAGTGGCAGAAAGGTTTTAATGCCAAGTCTATTTTCATTGTGAGACAGTATTGCTTTGACTAACAGATGTCTTAGTGTTTGTGCATTGTGCTATAAAATGTAAAAATAAAATCCAAATAATCATTGTAGAAGTAAAGCAGTATGCACACATTAGTGATTATGGTAAATGGGGGGAAATAGACAGGTGATGGGACATTGGAATGGCTGCAGGGGGACTCTGGTGCCATATTTTGGGTGTCTGTTCTTCAGTTTGCATTTGAAAGTTGGTATCCCACAATTCCATTGGAGTGTGCGGGGTTACATAATTATGTATGCAAGTTTTATGTTAATAAGCGTACAGATTTGTACCTGTTTTTAATAGGGATTGTCCAGATTTTTGATGTTTCCAGGTTGAGAGGTATGATCTTGATAGACACATGTACATACAAATATACACAGCGAGTGTCTGGATTCATGGAGTTGCTCCTGTAGCCGGCTATTGCTTGATTATGTACCCTTCCAGTAGTGAATGGCACATGCAGTGTCTCCTTGAAATCACAGTGTTTCATAAAATCTGGATGTCTGTCTATCCTTAATGAGTATGTATACACCACCTGCATTACCTTGCACACTGTCATTTTGAGGTCTGAAGATGTGGATGGACATGTAGTCTGGTGTGGCTGTGGTGCTGTCCACAACCTTGAACTAGACGTCCTTGACTGCATACATGTCTGCATATTCCAGGGTGGGGACACCTTCACCAGAGTGGGGTTCAGTGTTGCCATACCCAGCATGTAACAGCATAACCATGATGTTGTATAAAGATGGTGTTCCCATTGCCAACTTTACCCTCAACAGTATATCTAAGATGGATTGTGGGGGTGTCAGCAGCCTTGGCTGCTACTCCAAATCTCAGAGGTGAGAGATGAAGACCATTACTGGTGAAGCACTGATGTCTGTTGAGCAAGGCATCCCAGGCACATACGTAGTAAAGCCCCTTAAAATGACACTACATGCTAAGGCAATTATTGACTTCCATCAATTTCCATGTGTATGGAGCCATCATCCTAGGTGAGGTTCAAGTGCAGCTGAAAGCTATGCATGTATCCATGAGAGACACAGACTGGCTAAGCTCATTCATGTGTCTGCATACAGTCCTGTGAAGTATGTCTCTAGATGTGCACACCTGCAGGAACTATGATGTCAACATTATGTTAACTTGATATTCCTTGATTTTCATCAATGTGTGGTAAGACCTATTGTGTCAACCCACAGACTGCTATCTGTGATCTTTCCCATATATAGCCACTTGACACAGACATTGATGTGTCTCACAATGTAATCACCTATGACTAAGAGGTGTGATTTTGTCTTTTCCCCCAAGTGTTTGACTGGTGAGAGAGTGGTGCATGGAGTATTATGTGTACTGTGCTCACCAAAGGCAGGATTTTCATAGGTGTCTGTTGTTTAGCAATGTGTCTGGTAAAGAGCTGCACACATAGAGGTGTGTGTGATGTGGGTGTAGGTGGAGCAAGATGTGAGCTGTGTATGTTGGCATAATGCTCATTACCATATGTAATTACTGCTGTTGGAGACACCATGGCACTAAGGTTTGAAATGCAGTCACATCTGCCACACATTATATGTGTGTGTGTTATAGGAGTAGAGGCTTGTGGACACTCCCAACATTTCATCAGCAGGTCCTGCAAAGTTAAGGTCATGATGTCACACCCTTGGGGCTGATAGCCTGATATACAGCGTTCATAGGCACACCTTGCAGTGAAGATGTGGATGCCTGTGCATGCATAGATGACTTGTACAACCTTGCTGGCATTAGTTTGGCCTCACAAGCATATGATGCCTGTCAAGCAACTAGACAGCATACTGGTTGTTGTGTGACATGATGTGGGAACACAGACATGTGTTTCAGATACATAACTGCACAGAATGACATGCCTGGGACATGTGGCAGGTAGACACACATTGGCCAAAGGTGGCCAGTCCCCTGCAGTGGCCTCACAGCCATGTCATGCAGATATCCACCACTAATATGTTGAAGGGCAGGATGCATGACTAGCTGTGAAATTGTCACCTACGATGGCTCACAGGCAGTGTGCTGATTGTTTCAGCAAGACTTGACATCTATGTCACTGAACATTGTACATTATATTGAGGAGTTACAGCAGTGCTCCTAATAACCATCTTGTCAGTTCCCAAGTGTCATACCACCAACCCTGTAACAGAAGGCAAAAGCCAACTAAGTGCCCAAGTTGCTAATCAAGGTGTCTACTGTGAGAAAAGTATGTGAAGCCAACAGAGCCTTTCATGATATGGGACAGCTATGTGGATGACCAAACAGGCTGTGTTTTGCTTAACATCATGGGTACATAGTAACATTTTGTGTGTGATGACAGAAAACATATCAGAGCATGGTATCCTATGTCAGAGTAGTATCAATGAGACCAGCATTAGTAGTTGCCAGGTATCATGGACTCCCATGTTTAACACAGTTTTCACAAGGTAATTGTGTCCTTCCAGTACACACTGCTTGGGTAGTGTCCAACTGCCGAATACCTGTGTAAACCCCCACCTTACCTTCACGGGGTATACATATTACACTACCCTAACTTGTCTGTCTGTGATCTGTACAGATACCTTGGATGACTCTCTTCTTGGAACATGCTGGAAGTAACTGCAATACTTACTTGCACAAAGGGCAACTATCATGCAGTGCCAAGCAGTGTTACCAGTGACATGAAATACCATGAAAGGAGTTAGCGTGGATATGAGCAGTAACACTGTCATTCACAGTTTCTTTTGCTCAAGGCCAGATCATGCCTACTGACTCTAACTGGTGGACCCCGTTGAGTGTTGCACTATGCAATGGATGATGAGAATATGACTCACTCTACCTATCATAGCCTGACAAGATGTTTTACAATATTAGGCCAGCAGGCCTTCCTGGAAACTGTGTAGGTTATCTATGGAGTGTTATGACAGCTGGTGGATAGGCAAGTGTCTGACAGTCATAATCTGGGAAGATAGCATTGGAAGACCTACACTACAATGATGCCTGTCACCAGTGGATTTCCCCAGACATCATTAATGGTGTAACATTTCTAGCCATTCCCTTCTCTGCAGTCACAGCCGCTGTCAGTGCCTCTGACTGACTACATTAGCAGGTGATTGTATATTAGGCGCTGTCACTGAATCCCATGCAGAACCAACAGTTATCCAGGATGGCCTGAGACACTCATTCAGTTGTTGTCTGAGCCACTGGCAAACACTAAATGCCAATGACTGCATAATACGATCCTTTGGGAAGTCCTCCACCCCTGGAAAATATGGTAGTGTCTGCACACAGCACACAGTTGAGCCATTAGTCATAGACTTATGGATACACAGAGTAATGTAGTCTTTGTCACTGGTTGGTAAGATGTGGGGATGCATTCAATTTAGTACATCCTATACCAAAATGTATAGGATATAAATCAGAGAGTGTCATTGTTACACTGTATTTGGCACTCATCACATCTATCATTGAGTGCAATGGCACCCTTGCTATGTCATTACACAGGCACATCTTTCAACTGTAGCAGCCACACAGATTCCATGGTAAACTAACACACATTGTAGATAATATGTCCTATGGAGTCTGTGCCAAGTCCGTAGATGTGTAGTCTGTCTTTTAAGTGCTTTGGAGGGGATGTGTATGGCTGATATACAGGGAGGTGTCAGATCCCACTGTGTACCTCCTGCATATCCATGACAGGACTAATACATGTCTTTCCTGTTCTACACACCTGCACCATCACTGTGGTATAAATAGTACATGCTGGATTGATAGGCATGTAACAGAGACAGTACACTCTATATGTAACAGCCCCCCCCCCCATGCATGTGAAGCACACATCTGCTGTGACACATATCATGTTCAAGTTACACAATGGGATGCAGAACAAGACAATCATAACTGGTGTCAGAGAAATGTCTGTAGGACACAAGAAATTTGTAGATGGGTCATCTCCATCACTACAGCTTGTAAATGTGTTCGCTCCCAAATCCCTGTTGACACTTATCAAGGGTATCGGAACTTTTCACAGATTAGGGAAACATGAGTACACTGAATTATGCCATTGTACTTGTTAGCCTATTATACACATATGGACCTATAGAGCCATGCACCTATATTGCTGTACCTTGCTGAAGGCATATTTTTTCTGTGCTAACATTCCATCCTGTGCTGTGACATCTATAGCTTTATTGCCACAGTGTATTCATAGCTGTCCCCAACAGAATCCTGATACAGACATATAAACAGGTCCATGACACACCTTTCTTTGGGTAAGTATACAGCCATTTCAACATCATGCAACATAAGGTACACAAAATTATGTGGCTTAATCATTCCAAATGTTAGCATACAGTATCTGTCAGTAACCGGTACAAGTGGCATAGAAAAACAACACTGCATTGCACAAGTACATGTTAATTTACATAGTCACCCTGTGCATGATACACATAGCTTCATTGCCCTGCATTGATGACAAGGATGTATCACAAGTATAATCACTTGCACAGGGTGTTGTGTGGGGATGCAGAAGGCCTAGGCTGACCCAAAAGGTTGACAGCATGTGTGTGAGTCAGGAAGGGAAGCAGTCAAGATGGACCATGGAAATGTGAGATGTGTGTCTGAAGGCGACCTGCATTTGACAGCGGTGTGTGAGAGTGTGCATGTACACAGTCAAACTCAGTGCTAGCCCTACATGTGTGTATATTGGACAGCTTTGAACCATGCATGGTAGAGCTGACAGTTCACCATCTCCGTCCCCAAACACAGGAACTGGCTCTGCCAAGAGTTGCACTGGCTCCTTCATAGCCAAGGTCAGAAGTGGTGCTAGTACCTGATGGTGACTGCTGTCTGCTGGGACCATGTCCTCCACCAGAATGCCAGGACCAAGAGCCCATAACATGCCATGTCTTGGTGTGGGCAGCATACTCCCCTCTATAGCACTAGATGTGCTGCCATTACAGGAGCAATGGGGTTGCTGATCTATGTCCATGAGTCTGACACTCAACTCCAACCACACATTCCAGCATAGACATGGTGTGCTCCAAGACAGATAGTCTGTGATCTGTCTTAACCCACCTTTTTTCCACTGCATCAGTGAACCGATCCAGGGTGTCAGCAATGAGGTGGAGGCAGTCATGGATGTCAGAGTGTGCTGCATCCATAACCCTGAGCATATGTCTGGAGTTCCTTTCAAAATGTGCCTGTGCCTCCATGATGATCCGAAACATGCACTGAGTGACTCGTGATGTGACACCTGTAACAGGTGGTGGACAGACAATAGGCCTCCTACAAGCACCCCCATCAATCAGCCTGCATGGAACCTCACCAGCTCTCTGGCTGCAGCCAGTGTCTACACTCACTAAAGCCATAATTGCCACACTTTCCTGTTCAATGTCCCCACCCTCTGACTGTCCAATATCTGTGGCCTCTGGGGACTGGGTATGTGTGGGCATACTGATTGTGTGTGGTAACCATGAGGACAGAAGAGGGATGTCAACCTTTGGGAGAGATTCAGCTCCTAAAACCCCCATATGTGCCACACTCTTGCCACCATCATCATCAGATTCTGAAGAGATACTGACATCAGGTTGAGTAGGGGACAGAGACCAATCCCCCGTCACCTGTAATAACAAAGGAAAAAGCAGTGCATTAATACCTGCACTATTATGCTCTGCAGTACTATGTTGCAATATATGTAAAGCTCTATACACTATTGTCACTATTACAGACCTGCTGAAAACCCAACCTCATATAGCAGGAAAAGAGGACATTACATTTCCCACAAACAGCTGTAGTTGCTTGTAAATAAAAGTTCTTTACACAGCAATCTCATCAGCAACAATGCGATACACTGATGACATTTGTGGAGACTCTGCACAGTTGACACATATAACAAAACTCCTCTGTTGATATGTAGTGACATTTAAGTTTTTGCAAATGCATGTTCTGTGTGAAGAAAGTCTCATACAGAATGGTTCCCCATAGCCAGCTGTTTGCCTTTTTAACATGCTTCTCATCATCAGGTGATTGCCTCTTGACAATCTTAACCAATCTGTGGTTCTGAAATGCTAATTGCAGCCAACACAGCTGATTTGCACTATCATCACCCAATGGCATGCAACCACTGTGCAAGATATAAGGCCTTCATGTAGAGTAGAAGCCCTTTCTGATACGTTGTGCTGGACATTACTGGGGTGAGGAGACTAGGTCTGTAGCAGCTACTTTTACATAGAGATGTGTGCTACAGGCTGCAGCTGCTGCTCAGGTGATAGTCATAGGCAGAAAGTGTGAGCACTTTGGAGGGCAACAAGCTGTAAGAGTCACTGTGGTTGCTGTGTCAGCCTTGTTGTAGAGGCAGAGCCAGAGTGAGAGTACCCCTTCCACTCCAGTTATGGTATGTGTTTAAGGTAAGCATGTTAGGCAATGGTATCACTAGCAGAGTACTAGACAACATGTTTGCTGTGTCCTTGAGCAATATAGGGGATAAGTATAACATTATGTCAACCATTTTGGCAATTGTCAAGCCATGTGTTACAGTCTGGTACTCATTTGGAATGTGTATACTGGCAGTCCTTGTTAAAAGCAGGGGCTTCATATGTGTATGTTAGTTGTGCAGCTGTGCTATTTTGCACTGTGAGTTTGAAAGTATTGTGTGCTGCACTCAGACATTAGTGGGTCTTATTTGCATTACTTGATGTAAAATCCTCTGTGAGTGCATATTAATGCATGGCCTGACACATTATGCACTTATAGTTTTGCTATAGGGATATGTGAAGTGTGTTCCTAACTGCAGGCCTGTGACTTCCATCATAGGTTCATAGGTAGGTGCTAGGCTATCTGTCCGAGGGCATTTATAAGCCTAGCCAGAGTGTGTCGGCTTTCACTGCCCCATTGATTAATTAACAGATCCTCTGTCAAGCAGAGCCAATGAAGTGATCCCAGGAGTGTATTTTCTGTTACCCATCCACTCGTCAAGGTTTGTCTTGAAGAGTGCTAGTGAGGGGCTCTGCCTGATGTAATTTGGAATTTTGTTGCAAAGCATGGGGAGTCTCTGTGTGACAGGAATCTATCCCTCCAGCATGTTCTATTTATTGTTGTGGCAAGGTTTAGCTCACTAGAGCAAGTGGCTCGCAGTGACTTGGATTTCTTTAGGTGGAGCATGTCCATCAATTCTGAGTTGGACATGGCTTTGTAAGTCAGGCAGAGATCCCCTCTGAGTAAGCGATATGCCACTGAGTACAGCCACAGTTTTTTCAGTCAGGCTTAATAGGACATATGTTTGAGGCTAGTAATCCTCTTGGTGAGGTACTTTTGTGGTCTTTCCAGCTGTTGGAAGTGTCTTGTTAGGTACATCCCAAATTGGGCATTGTACTCTATGATGGGTCTAATGAGTGACGAGTAGAGGGGCACTATAACCTCTTTATTTCTAGATGCAAACCCTTTAGTAATTAGATGGGCCACATAGAAGGATTTCCTAACTACTTTGGCAATATGATTGTCAAAGGAGAGATTATTATCTACCTGGGTCCCCAGATCTGTTATTACCTCTTCTGTATTAAGGGGGCTGCCACCTATGTGGTAATTCGTGGGTGTTTTGTTTTTCCTAAACGGGATGACTATGCATTTTTTGGCATTTAGCTTGAGGCCATGACTTTGACACCAGGTGTCCGTCTCAGTAAGGCCCTTTTGGAGGATGTCCGTGTCAGCTAGAGAGTCAATTATGGCTCCCAGTTTGCAGTCATCGGAGAACTTGGTTAGCCATAGTCCTCCTGTGTTTGCCTGTACTTCTGAGAAGTATATGCTGAACAGTAGGGGTCCCAGGACTGAGCCTTGTGGGACACCACTTGTGACTGGTTTAGAATCGGACCTGGAGCCTGCTATTCTTTCCGTGTGAGTTCTGTCTGTAAGCTAGTTGGATCAGTGAAAAGCAAGCATTTCATTTGAAATCCATTGTTTGGATAAACAGTGCATGACTCAATCATTAATTGCTGGCTTTACAATAATGTAATTTACATGCTACATACTACTGGATTTGAACCCAGGACTGTGTGTGGCAAAATGTACTGTTTGCAAGGCATTTAAGAGACAGAACTACTGAGTCACTGTTACAGCAGTTGTATTTGCAAGACATGAGTGCACACATACAGGCTTTGACATACTTTTTTTTACATCCATCATTATGTGCATAGTTTTATATCGATGTATTTTTAATGCCTTAGCAGGTGTATTTCTAAATGTTGCTGACAAAAGAGCACATTTACCTGCTATTAGAGACCTCACTTACATCCATTATTCTGTGTTTGTCTTTCTAGTGATTTACTGTTGCACCACACTCCAATGTACACTCTCATTTTTTCCATTACTCTTTAAGCAAGTTTGTGTGATGTGGCACGATGCACAGCTCTGCCTAAATACGCTTAATGACTGTAACTTGCAATTACTATGTTTTGCTTAAACCACTTGTTTTAATTAACAGCTGTGTGGCATGGCAGGTTAATGCAGTGGTCTGCAGGTGCAAAGTCATTTAAAACGCATATATCAATATAGCTTCATTTAGCAGAGCTTAGCAAAGCTGTGAGATGTGTTCGGTCACACAGGGTCACACAAAAAATATATAAAGAGAAGAAAAATTGGGAGATAGGAAAGTGGTGAAATGGGTGCAAACAGTGGGAAAACATGGTGAAAGGCAGGTAGGTATGTGCAGGAAGGACGGAAGAAAGAACCATAGCTATCTATTTCTTCAGCAATAACAACTGGGAACTTGCAAAGATTTTTAGCTGAATTTGGACTATCACCAATTGAGAGAGAGGTGACAACAACATAAGTGCATTGTCAAGCCAATTGGACCATATTAAGTGTGTCCAGTGGACATGTGTGCATAACAGAGAACAACTGTGCACTTTGACAAAATTTGTAGATGACTTTGGACTCTCACTCCCAGAGAGAGGGGTGAGGACAACATAACTGCATTATTAAGCCAATTGAACCAAATTATGTGTGTCCAGTGGACATGTGTGCAAAATGGAGAACTATGTATGGGATGATTTTTTTTTGGGACAGGTGCCCATTTTTTTTAAGGTGAAAGTGGAATGTTGAGGACAAAACATATATACATGTGGGGGAGGTAAGTTGGGTAGGTGAGGAAGCTTTTGCAGACAGACAAGACAGCAGACAGGGGTGGTGTGTGACACAAGAGGGGGTGAACACCTTTGATGGGGAGGATGTTGTGGAATCACAGTCCAATGTGCCTCCACAAGGTAGCAGTGTGACTCACATCTCCACCCATGGGACTGTCAGGACTGCTCCTTTACAGCCCCGAGGGTGACAGTGGTGGAGGCTGGGCTCTGGGGTGAGCCTGCCTCACCAGGTTGGCCACCATGCTCTCCATCTGGAGCAAACATTCTCCAAACCCATGGAAGATGATCCCATGCACCAAACCCGACAGTTTGTCACAGGTGACAACTCCCCCTCTGCCACTGCTCCCAGAGGGGGAACCGGCCCCATCCTGTAGGGTGGTACTAGCCAACACCACAAGTAATGCAGGGGGAGCAGAC
The DNA here is from genome assembly GCF_019279795.1 of Protopterus annectens. Classification (NCBI taxonomy): domain Eukaryota; kingdom Metazoa; phylum Chordata; order Ceratodontiformes; family Protopteridae; genus Protopterus; species Protopterus annectens. The sequence continues at coordinate 1,090,801,950 of NC_056729.1, read as the reverse complement.
GAGGAACCATTAAGCTGGGTTCCAGATGTACTGAGACCCGGTGCCATGGCAGAAGGAGGTAAGGTAGGTGGATCATGAGGAACTGGCCAACCTTGGAGTGCTGTAGTAAAGTAGTTATAACAATAAGTTAAGGTTAGCAATAATCAAACAATGTTAGTATTAACAGAATGGAACATAATATTGATTAATCTAAATACATATTAAGGTATGTTATGTGTAACACAACATTAAGTAACATAACAGTAAGTATGCTACCAGCAAGCCAGTATGAAATAACCCATAAGGTGAACAAAACAGTTTAACAAAATATGTTAATATTAAATCATAATAATAAATAACAATAATAAATTAAAGAAGATAAGGCGGGGGGAGAAAAACATACCATTATTGACATCATAGATGATATCCCTAAAAACACTGATAACACATACTTCTACAGGTGTGCAGTGTGAGTTGTGAGTACAGTGACTACAGTTCTTCTATAGCTGATGTAGCACATACATATCTCGCAAGCTGTTAGCATGGGACATTATGGGCTAAGCACTAATAAATTCAGGTACACAACTACACAGAACAGTTTCACATAATGTGCACGTACATGACTACCAAGGTGTTCTGTAAAAGGATTTGAAAATACATTGCATTGCAGGTAATCATTTATCTGGTAATCATGGGCCAGACAGATTAAGCAGTTGTAATTACATTACGAAAAATCATGACAGTTGAGAGGTATGACTAGACACACTCCTCCAATACTCCTCCACAAAAAACACTTGAGAAAAAAGCAAAATAATGAATATACCACTAGGTATGACTAGACAGCCATCATGCCTTAGTTGGTAGGCATGGAAGTAGAATCCAAAAAGCTTTGACTGCAGAGGACATCTGCAAATAATGTAACAATTGATATGCAACAACTTAGAACAGACATGCATGGAATACAGCGCTACTGCAAATATTAAAACAGATTTAGTTAGGAAATCACAATCCTGCTTAACACTTTATTGTTATTGGTGTTAATAATCTGTAAAGTCTTCACATAATATCTATCCATAAAGTGGGCTACCTCACCCATATACCTTTTGTTCCTGGAGTGAAAGGAAAAGAGAGCATTATGTGACTAAAATTGGCCTGGAGACAGCCATGAGCCATACTATGAGTTGGGCAATACATTTTTCAGGCCATTACTTTTGCATTCTACAGTTATTACAGTTTTACAGTTGGCTGCAGCAACCTTACCATAGACATGCAATGCAGACAGCTCTACTGCAATTATGTTATGATACCACAATCCTGCTTTACACCTTTTTGCTTACTGTTATTAGTATTGTTTATTACACTTCAGCTTTTATTGTTCATTTATTGCACTACAGTTCTAATTGACCATTTATAGCACTGCAGTTTGTATTGTTTATGCTTTATTGCACTACAGTTTACGTTTATTCTTTATTGCAGTACAGTTTTTACTGTTTATTGTACTACATTTAGTATAATATATCCGTACTTACCTCATTCATGACACAACATGGCCAGGTGCCCAGCATGGGACTGCATGTTGTGAGCCCTCTCAGTTGCAGCTGTTGGGAGAGAAGCTCACCATTATGCATACCAGTTTTGCACAGATTCAGCTTGCATTTTAGTAAAATAGTGGAATAAATACTTACAGTACACATCTGGAACCAGGAAAGCCCAACAAACCAAACACTTGAAGGAAATCAGGCTCTGCTCTTGGATACACGCAAATCTTTAATAATCCAGAAAGGAGATAAATACTTTTAACGCAAATACTGACAATACGTTTTCGTTTCACTGTCTTCTTCAGAAAGTAAAAAATCAAAATGATAATACAATTGGTACAACCACCTTTTATACTCAAATATGCTTAACAATTAATCACTTAAGCAATTAATCTTGAAATAACACTTTAACCTTTACCTTACCTAAAGAAAATTAGCGTGAAAACATTTATTCAACACAATTAACATCTTTCATATAAAAGCCATTATGTATACATAAAGGATCCAAGAAATTTCTGCTCAACCTGTCTGCCAGAAAGTGTACACCCTCACCAACGTCTGGCATACTGATAGTTAGAAAGACCCCCAACAACTGTTGCAAAATTCCTGCCCCTTGTTTGTTTATGTACCACATGACAGTGGCTGTTTTCCTGCCCATACACATCATTCAGCAACATTTTCAAAAGGCTTCTACTGCATGTAGCATTGTCAAACCAGTTAAGTGGAGCTGAGCATTGCCTGAATGCATCTGCCGTGGTTTTATCCATGGTCTAAGGCAACTGTTCAAATAGTTTGACTTGTTGGAGGTTTGTTGAAAATCATAGTTTAAGTGACTTGGTTAGCCCACCATGCAGGCATGGTATGAATTATGTAAAAGTTATGCTTTTACATTAAACAAAAATTTACATTCCATTAAATAGTATGTCTGCCAGAGACTCGAAAGCTTGAAAGTAAGCTGTTAAATGCTCTTTTCTGTCTCTGTGTGGAGGAAAGCCATTTGCTGTTTGTCCAGTTTTGCTCTGAAAAAATAATCTCTTGGGATGGCAGTAATCTTGATTTTTGAATGTTGACTGTGTATCCCAAGGCCTGCCACTACTCATTTTTCTACTTGGGTAGTATAAAACAAGCATACCATCACATATACTACTAAGCTGTTCCATGCTTGAGGTATCTTATGCAACTGTGATGCATCAGATGCATGTAGCAGGTATGCCTTGAGTCCAGAGTAAACAGCAAAGACCCTTGCCAGCATGTGGAAGAAGTTGTTGTAACGTTAGCATCTTGAATTTTGGCACCACACAAATGGGCTTAAACATAACAAGAAATAAATAATTAATCACATCTAGTTTCTATTTTTAGATGTCTAGCAGGTGTCAGCTGTCTATGAGTAAGCACAGCTTGGCATTGCTATGCTCCATCCTGTGCCACGCAAAAGGAAATTTAAAAAAAAATTAGACATTTACAACACAAACTATTAATTCAAAGCACATGTCACCAGTAGCAGGGAATATTGCACAGACCCTCACCCTGTACATAACATCTGGCCAGGCATCCACAACCATGCGATAGCCTCTACACTTCTGCCTACATGGATTTAATATCCCTGTTACTATGCTCGCCCTCAGCTGTGTGCCATGATTATTATGCATGGAGCACTGCCAAAGGAGAACCATGGTCGTGTACACTGGTACATTCCATGTAGGCTGTATACGGAGCCTATATGTATTTTATTTAACCCTGGGGAAAGTGTTTTTTGGTAATTAATATAAAGATAGTAATTTTAGATTAACTGTGATTTACGTGTGAGAATAAATATATGCAGATGGGAAACTTTGTAATCAAATAACATAATACCTCTGTCTGACATTAGGTAGAGAAGGAATATATACTTCCAGAATAACATGGTTAAAGACATAATTGATTTTGTGTTATTTTCAATAACTTTAAAAATGATAAATTGTGGGACTCTCACTGTAGGCTTTGCAAGATCAGTTAAATAATGCCAACACTTGGAGAAATGTCTAAGAAAAGTAAGAAGGAAGAGGGTATAGAAAGGTTAACAAGTATATCCGCGGAGTACCAAGCAAAGACAGAGCAAGATGGTTTAGAGTCTATAAGGAAATGAGAAAACAGATTTATAAACAAAAATGGAGTATGGCAAGACAATGGATAAAGTAGATAGTGTACATCACAAAAAGGACAATTAATGACATGAGCGTGACTTGTTACAGAAACCAAAATAATTAATAAAAGGAAAGAACACGAAAGTAAGCCATTTTTTAAATTACCAGGTAAAATTCTAAGGAAACTATAATGAACAGACTGAAATAAGGCAGTGGCAAGTTTGCAAGTAATCAGAAATGAACTCCAGAAATAGTAGAGGAGTATATAAAAATATATATAAAGAAGAAGGGTAAAATAAAGGAAACTATATGGGAAGTAAAATGCATAAGAACCAAAATAAAGAGATATGTTAGGAAAAGATGCTAACATGGGAAAAAATGGATATGGCTATTGGTTAATGCAGGACAAACACTGTAACAGGAATAGATATGAGTTTTACAAAAAATGGGAAAAAGAGGAAAAAAAGTTCATAGGTTAATAGGTTCAGATGAGGTTTCTAGGCTAGCGGTCCTAGAGCCTTTACAAGCCTAGCCATGTTAATCCCAAGTTTTCCCATTTGTTCTATTTGGGTAGTTCACAGAACAAATTTATGAACAGAGTGTGCCTGTGATGAACACCAGCTACACTTGTCCATGAAAGACATGGGGGCCACCCCCAGAAGTCAATTTGTAGTCTCCTATCCAATTATTTAGGGTGGATTTGAATAAGGTCACTGAGGAACTTTGTTTTACATGAACAGGAAGCCTATTCCAGAGAAGAAGCAGTCTCTGGAAGACATATCTGGGTCTCCAGCATGTTCTGTTAATGTGACAAGCTAGGCTGAGAACCCTAGAGTGAGTGACTCCTGTGCCATTTGACTTGTGGATATGCAGCATTTCCATTAGGGCAGGGTTGGAGATTTCCCTATATGCCAGACACAAGTTACCTCTTAGCAAGGCTTTACAGAGTAAAGTCACAGGGCTTTCAGAGTGTCCACATAGGTCATGGTTTGGACTTCCTGTATTTTCTTAGTGAGAAATCTCTGAGGTCTCTCCAGCTGCTGCAGGTGTCTGGTGATGTACATGCAAAAGAGTGCATTATACTCTAATAGTGGCCTGATGAGGATCACGTACAGTAGAGTTATAACATCCTTGACCTGGATGATATGCCCTTGCTTATGAGGTGCACTACATATAAGACTTTCCTTACCACTGTGGAAACTTAGTGGTCAAAGTTCAGATTGCTATCAACCTGTGTTCCCAAGTCTCCCACCACTGGGTTGGAACTCAGGGGGGTACTGTCAGTATTGTAATTTGCAGGGAATTTCATTTTTCAAAAGGGAATAATGATCCATTGTTTTGAATTTAGTTTTAGACCATGGCTTTGGCACCAGTCATTTGTTTGTGGTAGCCCTTCTTGGAATATTTTGACATCATTGGGGACACAAGGATTGCTCCCAGTTTGCAATCATTAATGAACTTGGTGAGCCAGAGGCCATCTACTTTGACCTGGACTTCTGAGAAATAGATACCAAACTGTAAGGGGCCCAGCACAGACCCCTGTGGTACTCCACTGGTGATGGGTCTACTGGTGGAGGTGGAGTCACCAATTCTGACAAAGTATGTTCTGTCAGTGAGCCAATTGGCTACCTGTCTAGTAATGTAAGGATTAATGCCTATCTGGGAGAGTTTCTAAATGATGTCAGAGTGAGAATTGTGTCAAATGCCTTGGCAAAGTCAAGATAAGCTGTGTGTACTGTCTTACCTTTGTCAATGGCTTTGGTGATATTCTCAAATAAGTCTACCAGGTTAGTTAGCAAGATTTACCGTTAATGAAGCCATAATGGATTGGGTCCAGCATTTTGAGGTTGCCTATGTCCTTGTTGATAAGGTCCATGATAATTATTTTCATGGCCTTGCAGATGAGGCTGATTAGACTTATTTGTCTGTAATTCCCAGGGTCAGTTGATGCCCCCCCCCCCTTTGTGCAGGGGGATTACTGTTGCCATTCTCTATTCTGCAGGAACACAGCCAGTTCTCAAGCTATGATTAAAGAGAACTCCAGGTGGATCTGCTAGGTCTTATTGTATTTATTTATTTATTTCACATTTGTTAACCGGGTTAGTCCAACTGAGTTTGCAAACAAACCCATTTTCAGTGGAGACCTGAGAGGAAAGAGCCCCAGCCAACATAAGCAAGTTGTTTAGTAAACAACCTGAGATATTACCTGGTCTCACTGAAGCCATGTTTTGTGCCTTGACAAGCACAGAGATGACCAGTTCTCTAGAGATACTAAGCAGAGGGCTGGTGTCAGGTATGCTTTGGGATATTGTAGATGGGAATAGGGTGGTGAAGTTCACACTGAATTTGTCAGCTAGCAAGTTGGCGATATCTTCTGGTGTAGTATGAGTGATCCCATCTACAACTAGTTCTGCACATAGCTGAACATTCCCTTTTAGACTTCAGATGCAGTTAAAAAATGCCTTTTTATAATCCTTGGCTAGAGATGTGATTTTAGTTTTGTAATTTGCTTTAGAAGACTTTGCAAGATTTCTGATTTTGTCATTTAGGCTTAGGAGGGAACTCTTCCTCTGCAGAGTGATATCCCGCTTATTTTTGGACAACAGTTTCATTCTCTTGTTACATAATCTGTTTAAACTTGGAGACCACCATGATGGCTTATTTTTATGGAAAGACCTGATTTTTATCCGGCCAGGTACAGCAGAGTTTATGCAGTTGCTTAAATGTTTGTACAGGACATTTGCGTACACTTCTGCATAGTGCTCATCGATGTCTGCGATTGCGGGTGGTATGAAGCTTTTTATACCATCGCTTATTAGACTATAGTTAGCTTTGATAAAATTTTTTACAATTTTTGTTCCTGTGAGGGTGTCAGTTCCAGTAGTTACTTCAAATGAGACTGATTTGTAGTCTGACCTAACCAGGGAGGGTATCATGCATGCCGAAGTACAGTGACCTCCCCCCATGTTGATGAGTACTATGTCTAGAACATTAGAGCCCCTAGTTGGGGTGCAGACTATCTGTTATAGACCATTTGTGTTAAAAAAGTCCAGGAACCTCTGGGTGAATGCGTTTTTGCTCATGTATGTCCCCCAGTCTATGGAAAGGATAGTTGAAATCTGCTATGTCTAAGGTACTGGGCTGTATGGCAAGGGATTCCAGTAAATCTAGGCAGGTGGTATGCATATCCTGGTTCATGTTGAGGGATCTATAGTTAGCAATGATGTGGTATGGCACTTTCCTAATAGTTAATTGGACATGGAGTCATTTGAGAGAGTCAAGCTGTTTGATCAGTCTTAAAGTGTATTTGGTTTTAATGAAGATGGCAACACCTCCACCTTTGGTTCTTTCATGCTCACTTTGTGGTCTAAAACAGAGAAAGGCATTGTAGCCTTGCACAGTTGGGATGCTCTCAGTGGCCTTGAACTGTGTCTCGGTGACTGCACAGATGTCAGCATCCTCCAAGGTGATGACTGCTTCCAGGGAATGCAGTTTTATGCTTAAACTCCTAGCACTAAGCAGCAGGACCCTAAGTTTGTCTTGATTACATTTTGTTACATTGTAAAATTTGTTGTTTTGACATTGCCTAAAAGAAGGTAATATGGGGGAGGCAAGGGCTTTTGCCAGTATCCAAAAGCCTGGGAGGAACAGGTGCAGACCATCTCTAGCAAAGCGGCAAGGCCTGTCAACTATATCCTCCCAGGCTGACAGATACTGGATCCCCATGGACTGACACCAAAAGCTGAGCTAGATGTTGAAGTCAGTCATTTTTTTTTGTTTATATTGTGGCATCATCTTGGGTGAAGGTAGGATACTGCTCAGGGCTAGGGACATACCTGTCTGGGAGACATAATCAAAGAGTTTCGTCATGTCTCTCTTCATATACTCCAGAGAGGCATGTCTCAAGTCATTCACTCCAACATGAGCTATGACAAAGTCATAACAGTACTTGTTGTTGAGTGACTTGAGTGCATGCATGATTTGTCAGATCTTGGCACCTGATAGGCAGCTGACAGTGACCTTCTCCTTGTCCAGTCTAGTGAGGGTGACATCTGTGTGTCTCACTATGGAGTCATCTCTGATCAAGACATTTAATGTGTTTTGCCTTAGAGGCTTATTTGTTGAAACACAGGTGTGTGTATTGATATGTGTAGTGCTTTCTTTTTGCTTAGTGGGGAGTGTGGGTGTTGTGATTTGGGAGGTCTCTGTTCTTTTGGAAGGCTTTTAGTGAGTACATTTGCATATGTAAGTTTATGTGTCATGATCTTATTTTGTGTAAGAGGTGAGGTTTGCATGAGAGGTGAAGTGTGTATGCTGCCAATCTGTTTGATGTCTAGTTTGTTTTTATATGAGAAAATTGACTCCAATTCCACAGTGTATTTGCATCTCTCACATAGGCTGTTAGTTTGCTTTAGGAGTAAATGCTTGTCAGTATACATGAAACAATTGCTACGTTGCTTCAAGATGCCCATATCACTCAAGCTGGTAGGAAAAATGATGGGAAACTGCCCATCCATTGTGGCAGGAGTTTTCTGAATGTGGTATATGGGAAGAAAGTGTGCAGCAGGACTTAGCCACCAAGAGCAAAAAAAAAAAAAAGTTTCTAAAAACTATAAATAAATGGATAAATAAAGGGAAAAATAATGTGGAGATTTGTATGGGAGTCATACATAATGCTATGAAAAAAGGGAGAGGTGGAGACTTTATGCAAGTTTGATTAGGTAATGATGACATTGTATTATGAAGAGGTTTGAGGCTGTTACTCAAGAAGTGGTACAAGATGGAGGATTTGGCATGACAGAAGGAAACATTAAGCGAATGTTAATATTGATAAAAGAAGCAGTGTACAGTATTAGAATGTGAGCCGCAGAAGGAAGAGTAGGAGCAGATGACATCTAGAAGGTATATGATAACACTAGGTACTGGTATTTATGAGACATATTAAAAAGTATAGGGCCATCAGAAATGTATACGAGAGGTCCTGGGTAAAAGTATTAGCTATTAGTGGAGAGGGAGTAAAATCAAGGCTGGGAGGGGCATCAAACAGGACTGCCCACTAAGTGTAGTATTATTCTGTTTAATTATCAATGAGGTAATAGGGGCAACAATGAGAGCAAAAGCAAGAATAGTGTCTTATGATAAGGTGTGTTACTCAATATGTTTCTACTATGCAGATGATTTAGTGATCATGGTAAGTGATAGTGAAGGAAATAATACTACTGTTAGAGGCAGTACAACAGATTTTGTACAGCACACACACACGCGCACACACACACACACACACACACACACACACACACACACACACACACACACACACACACAAACACACACACACACACACACACACAAACTCACATATGCATACATGCACATGCACACACGTGCACACACACACCCACAAAGACAAACACACACACACACACACACACACACACACACACACACACACACACACACACACACACACACACACACACACACACACACACACACACACACACACACACACACACACATGCATACACACCATAAGAGGTATATGCAGGAAGTAGGGATGACTCACTAATAAATACAAGCTCTGTGAAGTGGGGAGTGTTGTGCTGAACAACAGTATGTGCTGCTGTTTTGAGTGTTTGGGAGTGATACTGGAACTATTTCAAGTCAGTAGCTTTTCTGGACTGTAAGTAAAAAGTTTCAACAAAGACACAGACAGACCTGCAGAGAAACTAAACTAAACACACAGGCACACACACACACACACACACACACACACACACACGCACGCACGCACACACACACACACACACACACACACACACACACACACACACACACACACACACACACACACACGCACACACGCTCAGACCAGAACTGTATTCAGCTCATCTGGCATGCCCTTAACAGAAAACTAAATAGCCAAAATTAGGTCTTCTTGAAGTTGTAGTCCAAAGAAAGCAGCTGTTCTGTTCTCCTGTGACCCTGTAATGGTGGCAAGGTATAACAATCAGTTTGTTGCAGCTATTGTCATACACTCACTCACACTTTGAGCACTTGCTTCATTTGTGATCATAAATGTAATGTCGAGCATTCATTTATGAGGTAGCTCTGTCCTCCTTGCAGCTTCATAAATCAGTGCTGGTACTGCACTCCTATACAATCAGCAACTTCAGATAACACCCCCAACAGCTTGTGTTCAGGATGCTGTCCCCTTCCCCCAAGAGTGTTATGTCTGCTGAAGGATGTTACAACATACCTTGTTGAACAGTAGACCTCTTGTCTTATATTGTTTGGCACATAAGCAGATTTCTGATATCTGTGCTGCTTACATATGAGTACACAGTCACACATTCACACATTCACAAGCTTTATGTGTTTTGTTGACAGTGTTTGTCATACTTGCTTTGCTAGGTTTGTAGCCTATGTTCAAGGGACACCTGAGGTGATATAGAAAATTGCTATACTTCAGTGGTGGAACTGTGAGTTTCTTGTCAGAAGAGCAATGAAGGAAAAGACAGATGGATAGCAAAAGGCATTAGTTTTAGAAGAGATCTCTAAATAAGTACACATTGAGGACATTGAAATGTCTAAATTTCAAATGATGGGAGAAGCTTTGTTTATTTTGCTTGAACTGATTAATGTCTTAATACTACAAGGCAGTCAGTCTGAAGATGTATGGAGTGAGCTGGTAGACCATGTGGCAGAAAAAAAAATCTCCATGAAGTTGATATTCAACATCTGGGTTGGTAGACAGAGGTCACAAGATTATCAATTCTTGTGAGGCTAGATCGATATTTTTACATGTGTTGAATTAGTTATTTGTACATAAGACACTGTGAACAGAGAAAAGAAGTTGAAGAGAGCGTACTACATAGCATAAACTATTCTGCAGCCATAACAGGTAACGGAGGGACTGAAGGAAGGTTTCTGGTCTATGTAAGACACAGAAAGGGGTCCACAGGACTGCACTTCAGTGGAGTGGATGACTTGCAGTGCATGGTGACTATACTGCTATGCAAAACAGATTTGAATAACAAAGCAGAGTAGGATGGAAACAACATAAGTGAAGCAGAACGGCTTTGTCAGTGGCACATTAAGATGGGTAAGGTAGGGCTCAAAGGCACCATTTGCAACATACTTGTGAGTATGTAAAGGAAGTTTTTTTCCTGCACTTTTAAACCAGGTTTCAGAAATAATACATACACGTATGTGCTCCAAATACAGGAGGGCTTCAGGGTCAGGCAATTTGTTATTTAGACTCCCAGGGTTGAGCTGCAGCACACTAATATCGACCAATGCTTTAGTTGTTTTTATGTCGGAAGATCCATGAGCTGGAGTTTGCATAAAAAAGGCACTATGGGAGCAACAATGGCATTAGCCAGTACATGAAAGCCCTGGAATAAGAAGTACAAGCCATCCTTTGCAAAGCAGAAGCAGGTAAGGCTGTGTGGCAGTTTACCCCATGCTGACAAATTCCAGATCCCCCTTGAATAACAGCAGTTATTCAGCTAATTGTTGAAATTAATCAACTTTTCTTTGCACCCAGACATTGTTCTTGGTGAAGGAAGGACTCCATTCATTACAGAAATATTTCTTGTATTTGAGACATTCATGGAGAGCTTGGAAGTGTCTCTGCATATCCCTTCTGGTTTTGTACACCATGTCATTTACACCCACATGCACCACCACCACGTCATATTCATACTGTTCATTTTGTGCACGTTAAGGGCATTTGAGACATCACAAATCTTAGCACATGAAATACATCTCACCTGCACCCTATTTTTGTCCAGCCTAGTGACTGTAGAGTCTGTGTCTTACTCTGGAGTCACCAACTTTATATTCTCTGTAGCTTTTTTCACCCCTCATTCACCCATACATAGATTATTATATATAATTATCAATCTTTCTTCTTTACAGAGGTACTACTCTATATATTTTCATCCACTCATCGTATATCATGAGTATATTTTTATTAGGAGAGGGTTTAGGCCTACTTGGTTTGGGGTGAGTTTTTTTTCCAGGTGACTTTCAGTTTTGGATGTGGCAATGTGTGTTCTGGTTTTTAATTTCTGTGGAGACCTAGTTGTCTAAGACTTTGGAGGTTTAGGCAATCACATTTTACTGCCCCAGCAAATCATAATTTTCTCTGTATTTCTGAGGAATGCTCTGGAGGTGTGCGGCTCACAGACTGTTTTGTGTATGTTTGTATGTGTAGCTCAGCTAACAGCATTTGCTAAATAACAGTCATATTTTTTATTATGCACAACAGAAATCAATAACACTCGTATCAGCCATTTCAAAATCTCATTAATGCTTCCAGCAGGGATTTCCTTGTAACAACTCTGCTTTAAGAGTGACAAATGTAAGCTTAAAACATACATTCACAGTCAATTTCTGGCAGAAAAAAAAACAATTTGTTTCAAAAATGCAAGTAAAACACAGTACCAAATTCAAACAATGCAGTCAGTAAAATAAGTGACTTGCACTTAACTTTTGGTTCACTTCTAGACTCCTGCTACACTACTGCTGTATAGCTTTGCAAGTACTGTGCATAAAATTTATTAACACCTTACTTCTTTGCACATTGTTTTCTTTTATATTGTAATGCCTATGCCGCAGAAAGACTGAACACATTATATAAAAAAGTCAGCTAGTCAAGTCATGCAGTGCTCAATAGCACACAACAGCAAGCTCAAATGTCCTGAGATTGTAGGACAAAAATATTTCCTGTATTTTCTTTAATAGTTGCATAAAACAGTTGTTTTGTATCTGAAACACTTATTTGTTATAAGAAACAGAATAGGCAACTCAAATGCTACAAGAATACGTTTTTATTTTGGCAAAAAAGTGAAGTTCTTTCATTTGTACTTGCCGTGGATATGTTTTGCCCTGCAAAATCTGACGATTCTACAAAAAATGTCACACTTTGGGCATTTGAAAAGGTAGCAACCCTACAAGCTCACAAATTATCTATTTAAAAACAGAAAACCAAAAATGCAACTTAATTGCATAACAGAAATAAAGCTCTGAAGAAGTGAGCTTTATGGATGATATTTATTCCAAAATGGCATGAGTGCTTGATCCCACAAATTTTGCCCTTGGGATCAAAAAAGTTCCTTTGAGAATAAAGTGTGTCATAATTTCTGCCTCTCCAGGGCATTATTTTCACATTAAGCCCT
>NC_056729.1:1090696625-1090786625 GCF_019279795.1 Protopterus annectens | reverse complement strand
AAACACACACACACACATACACACACTACTTTGGACACACACATTCATCCACACACGCACACACTCAGACTCTCACAGACACTCAAGCACACGCGTCCACACACACAGACATGCATGCATGTACATGTATGTACACAGAAACATAGACTCGCATGCACACACATGCATTCACATGCATGTAAACACAAACACACACACACACACACACACACACACACACACACACACACACACACACACACACACACGCACTTAGGGGTAATTTGAACATAACCAGTTCACCTATTTGAATTTTGAATATTTTTGGGATGTGAAAGGAAGCCAAAGTAAGATGGACACAGAGAGGACATGAAAACGCTATAGGAAGCACCCCAACTGAGATTTGAACTGCAGAATCTAGTGCTCTTGAGGCAGCAGTCCTATGACACTTGATGTAACTCTTAACCTCCACCTCTACAGTTAACTAGATGATTTCAGAAAAGATAATTAATATTTCTTTCTTTAAAAATTAATATATGAGATATATTTTTTTCTACTTTATATTTTATGTAGTCTAAAATAATTGTGTGGGTGTTTATCTTATTCCCTAGCCTCCCATATATAATGGTGTTGTTTTGATAGAGCATTGCCGGACAACAAATGGTCGCCTTGTTTTGCTTAATAAACTAAAGTGTTGCATTACATTTAACAGTTTAAGTGAGGGATGAGGAATTAAAATGATTTAATATACTTTACAAAGTAGTACATATCCACTGATAGATCACTATAAGGGTTTGATCTTACTTCACACTGCTGTGTTCTCTTAAACAGATATCCCAAAGCCGTGAAAGTTTGTAATATGTGATTTAGGACACTGCATATAGTCTCAGATAAATGATTTTAAAATGGTAAATACTGTTATTCAGAAGACAGCTCCAAGCAATTTCAAACAATAAACACACAATTAATAATTAATTAGTTAGACATACCTGGAAGTATATTGCCATGTGTTATTGCAGTCCAGCCTTGGGCTCTGCCCATAAGATGACCTTGGGCTTCAGTTGACGTATCAGGGGGGTGTGTCTTTTGCAACACTTTATTCAGCTCTGACTTTATATGAATCAGAAACGAGAGTATTTGCAGAGCACAGCAGATAGCAGAATGGCTTTGCTAATCACTATCCTTTTAGCAATTTTATTTTCTGTTGTCAGTGGTCTTTATCTGTTAGGGTCATTTCGAAAAAGACGGTCTAAAGAGCCCCCCTTGGACAAAGGGCTACTACCTTGGCTTGGGCATGTGCTAGACTTCAGAAAAGACACTGCTAAGTTCCTGGAACGAATGTTTAATCTACATGGGGATATTTTCACTGTACAGATTGCAGGCTATTATTTTACTTTTGTTATGGATCCCCTTTCATTTGGGCCTGTTGTAAAAGAAGCCAGGGCTAAACTTGACTTTGAGAAATTTGCTAGTGAACTGGTGGAGAGGGTGTTTGGTTATCATCCTATAGAAGGTGACCACAAGCTGCTACAGGCTTCAAGCAACAAGCACCTGATGGGAGAGGGACTGGTACTAATGACTCAAGCTATGATGGATAATTTGCAGAACTTGATGCTTTACAGCATTAATAGTAATGAAAATGGAAAGAAAGAATGGAAACAAGATGGACTATTTAACTTCAGCTATAATATTGTGTTTAGGGCTGGGTACCTGGCTTTATTTGGTAATGAGCCTATAAAAAAAACAGGCAGCCTAGAAAAATCAAAGGCGTATGACCGTTCCCACTCTGAAGAGATTTTTCATGACTTCCGTAAATATGATCGCCTCTTTCCTCGTCTTGCTTATGGTGTACTTCCACCCAAAGAAAAAATGGAAGCCGAAAGACTCAAAAGAATGTTCTGGAACTTAGTATCTATAACAAAGATGAGTGAGAAGGAAAATATTAGTCCTTGGATAGCAGAGCAGCAACAGAGGAAAGCAGAAGCTGGAATGCCTGAATACATGCAGGACCGAAACATGTTCTTACTTCTGTGGGCTTCCCAAGGTAACACAGGACCCTCTTCTTTTTGGCTAATCTTGTACCTCATGAAATACCCTGATGCCATGAAAGCAGTGAGAGAAGAGGTGGACAAGGTTCTTAAAGAAACAGGGCAAGAGGTGAAGCCAGGTGGCCCTCTGGTGAACCTCACAAGGGACATGCTGCTCAAAACCCCAGTCCTTGACAGTGCAGTGGATGAAAGCCTTCGAATGACAGCTGCACCTGCCCTTATCAGAGCTGTGATGGAAGATATGAATCTGCAGATGGCTGATGGGAGGGAGTATGCCATCCGCAAAGGGGACAGACTGGCTCTCTTCCCTTATCTAGCTGTGCAGATGGACCCAGAAGTGCATCCTGAACCTCACATATTTAAATATGACCGTTTTCTGAACTCTGATGGTACAAAAAAGATTGAGTTCTACAAGAATGGTAAAAGGTTGAAGTATTACAATATGCCATGGGGTGCAGGGGTCTCAATGTGTCCTGGGAGATTTTTTGCTGTTAATGAACTTAAACAGTTTGTTTTCCTGATGTTAACTTATTTTGAATTTGAACTAGTTAATCCAAATGAGGAGATACCTCCAATAGACTCTAATCGTTGGGGCTTTGGTTCAATGCAGCCAACCCATGATATTATGTTTAAATATAGACTGCGTTACTGAAAATGTTTAGAAAACAAAAGGGTTTTAGTCACATTTCTTTCTGTATTATTTTCATGCAACCTATGGCTGCAACCGTCACTTAATATTTTATATTATAATTAAAGCAAGGACTCCATTTCCTCCAGTACAGTTTACTCACACATTCAACTTTATTGATTTTTAAGGGAAATTTTGACTTAATATTTTTAAGGCTCCCAAAATGTATGCTACAGGTTTAAACAATGGTCATCAAGTCTGAAGCAAATGCATAAGCTATATCATCTGATTCAGTTTATACAGTTTTACTTCACATAAAATGGTCCTTTGATCAGTGTTACTTTCATGTATTCATCTTCATTACTGGGAATCTAATTCAATAGCAGTTTTATAGGTTCATAGATTAGTACTAGGCTAACTGACCTTCTGGGTCATTTTAAGCCTAGCCAATTACCCCATGTGAGAATCAAGCCCTGTACCTTGTGTCTGTAAGGCAAACACCTTTACCATTATGCCAACCTTCCACCCCTGAATGTGTTTTCTAAGGCATGGTTTAGCAGTTTAGTACAGAACGTTAAGGCCATGAAGTGCATTATTCTGGGTTTGATTCCCTCACTTACTGATAACAAGTAGTGTGACCTTGAGAAATTCTCTCAACTAGACTGTGCTTTCTGACATTTTGGAATTTGGGCTACGCACCTTAAGGATCTCCAGGACAGCATGTCTCGCAACTAAGGATGAACTATGAACTTGCTTTTTTAAATACTAATCATAGTGTATTCAATATTAATATTATTTAGATGAAACTTGACTTTCTAAGAAACCTGGCACTCAAACTTAATGAAAGTACTGAAGGCAACTCTTCCACTGTGCTCATTTTTGTTGACAGGAAAAACATAGTTACAGGAGCAAGTCAATTGCGGTTCATCTTGTTTAACTTCAATTTTATTCTTGCTGTTGAAAAGCTGAATAATCCTTTTATTTAAAAAGTGTGATTTTACATCTTAAACGAAGATTCTCTGAAAAAGAGAATACTCATAGAAACCACACAAATTGACAGGAATTCATTCTCTGGCTGACATAAATATAGAAAAAGTATTAATAATGTGCCCTGACAGCTGAGGGAAGAGATAAATAGTCTAAAGCATAACTGCTGCTGTGGATGTGTTGTTTTTTATTATAGTAGGTTTGTCTCAAAACTGCAGTGAGAAACAAGTTTTATCTAGAAATGCAAGCACATGTCAAGTATTTTGTCTCAGTATGAACTAGAAAAGAAACAAATGCCTTTAAAATGTTAATTTCATGGTGAAGTAAACATAGACACTGGTAACAGCTTTGAAATAGCATATTTTAGACAGCTTCTTTGGTGACACAAGTTATGTTCATGTTATTTTTTTTATCTGTTTACTAGGTAAATAGATTAAATAATTTAAAAGACATTCCTCAGTCTTAATCTGCTCCACAAATCAAAAAGGTGCTCAGAAAAATGTTACATGTCTCAATGAAGGCATATAATAACAGGTCTCCAGTTCTACAGGAGAATGAAATGCACCCCAAAGGAAAATAAAAATCACAGCTTTTTGCATTCTCACCAGAGGGCAGTTTCATTTGTCTTGCATAGAGCAAGTGTACAAGAAATCGTACAGAGTGTTATTATATCAGCCACTGTTTACTGAAACATTTTTCTCTAGCAGCTAAATTACAAATGTCCCAAGGGCACCAAGTAGTAAGGGTTGTGCACAGGAGGGGATTGCGGTATTGCATGTTACATTTTTCTCTCCTAATGTTCATGAGAGATTGCCTGCGCATAGCACACTAAAACAGTCTATATAATACCCAAACTGAAGGACCCTGGTAAATCACAAAAACATGCACAAAGATGAGCAAACCACCATTTATCAAAGCATCATAGAAGACATGCAAATTTCCCCTAAAACATAATGTTTCAGCACACTGGCTCATCAGGCCAAAAAGTCAGACTGTACCTGTTGGATTATGCATGCATCTGCTGTGATAGTTTGGACTTCCCCAAAGGCAAATACATTGGAGGTTAAGCTGAATCTTTCAGATCCTCATTAAACCTTCAACTTTCACTACATAGATGAACCAAAATTAAGATTTTAACATATAGTTAATGGTGTTTGTTTTATTTGCTTTTGGTCATGATTAAAGGCCTGATTATCATGGTGCATTCATGTAATAGTTTGTTAAACTTTATTTATTTCTGTCATTTTTGATGGGGGTATTTGTACATATTCCTAGTATGCCATGATGAAGGGAGGTTTAGAAATATCTCTGCACACTAATAACATATTATCTTGAATAAATGCGATTACATTCCTGGAAAATCACTCTGTGTATAGATAAACCTTATGTTCCAAGAATTATGTGTTGCCCAGTTGATGGCAAACTGATAAAGATAACATAAAATATACAATGAGATTACACAATCTCATGATTTTTTCTACAGGCTTCTGTCACGCAACCTACAAGGCATAAGCAAAGTTTTATTTCTGAGTGATTCTTCTGGGAAGTTGATGACGACAGTTTAGCAATACAGAGGTAACCTTATATGATGACTTTTCAGCATCAGAGGAAAACCATTGCATAGCCCCAGCAAGACCATAATGCACAGAATTAATAATTCAATTACAGTATCCCCCCAAAACAAACACACAGGCATATTCAAGCACACTGTTCAGAGAATTATCGGTTTGCTGACCTAGCAGCTTATCCTTGGCTCTGTAGACACAGAAAAGATATGTAGATGCTGCACGGGAGGCATCCATTGGGTCATAGAACCAAGATCTGTGCGGTGCAGTCATCACCTGCCTATCTGTAGGCAGGACAGTCCCTATATGAGCAATTGTATCCTCCAAAAAGTCATGAAAATGGCAAATGCTCTAAGATTTGAATACAAAAAAATATTTTTTTGAGTTTCCTATAATCCTTGCATAAAACAAATATTGTGTATCTGAAATACCTTAATAAGACAACAACAACAACTTAGATTCTACACGTGTGTGGTTTTAATTTGACAACAAAGTGAATTCCAGTCCTTTGAACTAGTAGTCGGTACTTTGGACATGTAAAGAGGTGCCTTAGTGTTAGGTAGCAACACTTATGCGATGCACCACTTTGCTTGTCAAGACACCTGTTCATACCATACTTATTTTTGAATCAGAAGTGGCTTCTACATTATCAATAAAATTTGACCTTAACTGCAAAAAGCTTGGTATATATATATATCAAAATCAAGAATTTTTGTTTAACTGCAAATACGTATGTGTTATATAATTACACTGACTGCTTTCATGCTAAGATTAATTTAATATATTTGTTTCTAAGTGGATTTGTCTTAAAACTGGAACTGCTCTGTATTAATGCTATAAACAAGAATTCTGAATCGCTGTCTTCCACCCACAACCACCAAACCACAATGCAGGAGGTTGTATGTTACTTCCTATCT
This sequence comes from Protopterus annectens, assembly GCF_019279795.1. Lineage (NCBI taxonomy): Eukaryota > Metazoa > Chordata > Ceratodontiformes > Protopteridae > Protopterus > Protopterus annectens. Next base: position 1,090,780,501 of record NC_056729.1, on the reverse strand, counting down.
ACGTCTCTTTTCTTCTACGGTCCATCTATTTTGAGCTCATTTGTTCTCTTGAACTGGGTGTTTGAGAGATGACTGAAAATGACATTATACATGCAGACGTGGAAGCAGTTTGTGCTTTCACCTACACAAACTGATGAAATCTATGATACAGATATTTAGTGGCTGTAACCCTACTTTTGGGATGGCTGACATGGGTACTTGCATCACCACAAGGGCTGTCATACCCTCCCCTGTGAATGTGTAAGCAAATGAGGGCTTCTGTCACCAGCTTGACAGACGGAGTGCATGCTCCCCTCAGTATATGCCATTATTTTCCTCCTCTCTCCTAACTTGGGTGAACCAGCTTTGTCCGCTCACACCCATCTCCCCCAGGTCCTCCCGTCCCTGAGCCACTTCTTGAACTGAGGTCTCCTGAGTCACAGTTTGGGCTTTAACCATTTATAGAGTAGTTACAGAGTTGGCTGCATGTAACATGTCAGTCACGCAGCAGGCCAAGAAACAGATGAGGTAATTCTTCATGCATCTGCTTGATGTACATGCGGACTAATGTTGAAAGAGTCTAACTTTTAGCAATGCTTGTACAGACACAAATTTATTGTGATGAGTAACTCTCTGAGTTGAGTAAACTATGAAATTAATATAAATTGTAAAGAGGAATGTTCTATCCACAGTGTACATCTCCAATGACCTTAAATGGCTTGAACAATTCTGTTCTTCAGCTGTGATGTTGGTATGTAACAACACAATTGTACAAAGCAAAGTGTAGCACATATAAAAGCTAACCTGCTAGCTGTTAACTGAACCAATTTATTCAGTTCAGCTGGTAGCTAATCTCAGATATAACAGCATAATTGTAACACTTGCCATTGTATTTCATATAGTTCATATTTTTTTGTTTTGTAGATGAGGAAAAAGAAATCAGAAAAGCAATAAAAAAGTGTTTTAAGTCATACTTTTTCATGGTATTAGCAAATTGTTTATTAGACTAGCTTTTTTAATATTGCCTTCTTTATGCCTTGATAGTAGAAGCACTTTCTATAATGAGTGGGAAGTTTGGACTCCATGTCATTTAACTGGGGTCATTACCTGCATATACTCTGACTCTGATGGTGATTCAGTTAAAATACAGAAGTAGAGCTTATCTAAAACTGAGACTGGCAGACCAAACTATTATTCCCTAGTTTGAAAAGTAAAACAATGCTCCTGGTCATGTTTACCAGAGGAGCTTTCAGGGTGCTGGTTTCTGTGCTGATACACAGATGCACTGTAAACAGAAAACACACATATCCAAACAAAATTATATATTATGGTGTATATCTCTTCCCTAAGCCATGAGTCTCAGGCCCTATTGTACTACGTGGAAGTATGTCCACTTAAAAAAATCTGTGAAGTAGTTAAAGAGGGAGGTGAATGAAGTTTGTGCAAGCTCAATAAAAGGTGTGTTTCACAGCCAGTTGAACTGTAAAATAGATTGGCAAGTGATTAAATGCCCACAGGACCCTGAGTCTTGCAAGATATTTTGAAAATAGATGTACAAGAAAGCCCTGAAAGAAAAGAGAAGTCCGAATGGATATTTAGTGATTTATAGTAAATACTTTGAGTTTATAAATCATGCAGACAGAAAACTTAAACTAACTTTTAAAATTAATTGTAGAGTTTCATACACTCTTAACATAACTTTAAACAAAAACTAGTATCACACATGAATTTAACATTATTATACAAGCATACATCCAATTTCAAGAACATGTTCCCTCACACAAGGGGAAGAAGGCCATAAATGGAGGAGACCTTCTCAGAGTTACCAGTAGTCTTACAATTCCAAACAAAAGGAACAGTCACTTAAAAAAGAGGTTGGAAACAAAACTTTTATTTTAAATTATTTAAGGGATAGTACATCACTTACTAGACAACCATGCATAAGCTCTGTGCAGCCCTCATGTCTGGGGGCAGTTGTTTTCTGCAGCCCTCACTCCTTACCCTCACTTGGAAGTAACAGGACAGTTCATTTTCAACTACCCAAGTGGAAATGAGGTTTTCCAGCTCCTCAGCACCAGTGTTTCATAGGCATAAGAGGAAAACACAATAAGAGTTCACTGAGATTTTAGAATTCCTAGGGATTGATGGTGACACAGTATCAGTATGTAGGATTTTAATGGGACAGCCTGCAGGAGAGTCACACACTCTTCACAAACTGGGTAAACCTTTAACAGTTCCTTACCTAGAAAGGTGCATAGTATTCAAAACATATAAAGACACCTCTTGGGAGAATTTCTGATAACTTGAAAAGCTTTCATCTACAAGATGTGTTGCTGAGTGGCTTATGCCACATCCCTCAAGTTTAGCATCTGCAGTGTCTCACAAGCCTTCTGCCATGACTACTTGATAAAACCCAAAAGTGAGTCTTCTGTTCCATGTATTATTGCCACTTGCTACCACCCCATGCCTCTGGTGCACAACATATCTGCAAATAATCTTTGTTCTCCCTCTCAGGTACCTCACCTGGGATGATTTCTGAAATGAGCTCCATGATAAGTGTACAATACACACCATTAGAGTGAAATGGAGCAATTTAATTTGCTTATTAAGAAAATTTTCAGTAAACACCTCATGGGCGATATACTGCTGAACTGCTCTAATAAGTCCTTGGCAAAAAATATAAGGATAATATCAAACAAGTCCCTGCCTAAAGTCTTATTTAATGTAAAGAAAATAAAAGTGAACAAATTCCATCCTCACCTTACCCTCCATTATTACTCCATTGCTCACTAATAAGTGAAGAAGGTCCTTTGAACATAATCTCCTCTTGTAAAATTACCTTAGTTTTAGAACTCACTCCATGCAGGACAGTGAATACCACTATTGGGGGGGGGCTATTTCTGGGGCAATGCCTCTAACTAAACAAATGCTTCACATCTGAGGTACAAGCATACAGCTGGAAATTTGGGTCTTTCTATGTCCCCAACTGCCAGAGAGACATGCATCTCTACTCTGCACACCCTAGTCTTTTTCCTACCATAAATAAACCTGTCATGGACTGAATCATGTCTACTAAGCTATTATTATCCAGTTCAAAGTGTGCATCTCTGAAATAATGCAGAACAAGTGATGAGAACACCATTCTTACCTCAGTGAACCTGGGGCACTGAATAATAAATGAGCTTAATCCAGCCTTCAACTAGGTTTCTTTCATTTTTTTTAGTGGCACAACACAATTTTTCCTCAACAGCTTAAAAACCCCAGATGTTTACTGCTAATTATATTTTACTACATCGCTGACTCATTACATTGGCATAGAGTAAATTGACCACAAATGGTTGAAACTCAGTCAATGAAATCAAAACAAAAAAAAAATCGCACTCCTGCTAATTATATATACCAACTCTGAGATCACAAGACAGTGGGAAAAGGTAAAATCCCACTCCCCACTGTGTAATGATCCCACAAAAGAAATGTAGGTATCCTGTGATAAGTCAACAATTGTCGTAATGAAATGTTTCATGTAATGAATGTATGATGAAATACACTGAGCACTTTTTGCTATACACTAGCTGTGTAAAGGGCATGTGTGGGGACATGAGTTGTTATTTAGTTTAACACATGCTAGATTATTCTTACTGATATCAAGCTGTGATATGGAATATATAAGGATATCCTCCACTATTAGGAAGCATTTCTTTAAGGTACAATCATTGACAAATACTTTCATGTAGGTCAGTTGGGTTGCCAGTGTCAACTCTTTCCCCCCAAGTCTAATCTGTAAATATTTGGATAAACATATCTTTCCTAATGAGCAAAAATAAGAGGAGACAAAGCCGTGTCCCTTTGTGGTACCTGCACCCAATAAAAGTTGGGAGTTCAGCACTTGGTTAATAACTAGCCTGGCTGTGAGGTCTCTGTATAGCACTCTAACACAGCTCAGTAAATTCAGATCAAATGCATACGTTTCCAGAGCCTTAAGGTCCCATCTCAAAAGCTTTCCTGATGGCTTGTAGAGGTGCACCTGCAGGAAAGATACAATCATGTTTGGGTGGGTAAGGGAACACAGCAGCCATCACTGACCCTTGGTCTGGAGGCATTGTTGAAAGCCAGCCTGTGCAGGTGAAATGAACAGAAGAATCACTTGGGCCTTCCCATCCAACAGAATTTTTGATGTGGTGCAGAGGCTTCTTGTAGTGTAACAGCATGTCAGCTTAATGTCAGTCAGTATATGTGACAATAATCCGCTGCAGGACATGGTTACTTTGAGGTATATAGGCACTACTGGCATTAAGCATATGCAACTTAGGCAGTCACTTTAGGTACAAAATGGCAAGGGGTGCATTTCTGAATTCTCTCTCATCTGTTTTTTTTTATTTCATCACAATAAATCAATGGTCTAGCTGTTCAACGTAGGAGTATCCTATTCCTGAAAACAAAGCACTGCACACCTCTTAATTTCTGAGCTACTAGCTTTGTCCCAACCATGAGTTTTTGCTCTGCAATTCATTGTCTAGATTATAGTGGATGACACTGAATAGTAAGCTTAGAAACTCTGAAGAGTGAAGAGCAATGGCTGCATCAGCATGAGGATTTTGTAGTCAGCAGTGCCATTAGGGTCTGTAGAGTATATGAAAAAGAATGCATGGTTGATGTGTATCTTGCATCTATACAGAATGGTGTAGTTGCAGCATGTTAGCTTTTTTTTTAAGTCATGCAGGCAGGAAACCAGATATTCATGCCTCTCAGCTGTCTCTTATTAGCCGTGCCTCCCTGATTGTGCCTCATAATTTCATTCAGTTCATTGCAAACCTTTTGTTAAATTGTTGAGAGCTGTCAACAACTAAAGAGAAATAATCATGTTTCAGACTTTATATCCTTCAGAAAATGCAAATAATTGCAAAACCTGTTACTATAGCAACTTTCTAAGTAAATAAGATCAATGTAGTAAATATCTGTCCCTGATGTTTTGCACTTGTCCATGATACTTGAACTAAAGGGTTGATAGTTATTAGAATGCATCACTGTGTGGCCCTTTTTGTTTAGTAGGAGATGACTGAGATTTGCTAGGGTAGTCTGTACAGGAAAATGACTAACTTTCTATAGCTGTTTGCTCATTACGCTAGCTTTACAGCACTAATGTGCTTTATGTGAATAAACTTGTAATCCTTTAATGTGTAGCTACTGTTTGTACAGAACTTAGTTGAAACACAACACATGACTACTGTGATGCCTGTGCCTTGGCCCAGCAATCAAGAAGCCTTAATCCTCACCATTAACACCAGAAAGGGCATCTCATATATGAAGAAAGGATAACAAATACACACAGTAAAGTGCAATTTCCCTTAAGACCACACAGAGATCACAGTCAGACTGGGGCTGGTTGCTCCTTTGCTCTCCAGGTCCCCAATAAGACTCCCCACTGGCACAGGTATAGGGTCCAGATCTCAGCCTAGCTGGGCAAGCTAAAACCTCCAGCACCCTCTCTGTCCAACCAGTGCTTCGTGTCCCTGCCCAAGTAGCTGACACACACACACACACACACACACACACACACACACACACACACACACACACACACACACACACACACACTTTGAGATAAGAGTTTAAACAACCACACAGACACTCCTGGGAAAGGCTGGCATAGGTTCTCTAGCTGTGCCCCTATTACCCAGACTATATGGCAGTACCGCCTGCCACCACCCAGCTATTATTTATCAGCTACTCAAAGGTCCTTAAAAGGGTGTCTAATTATTACTGTGCAATATTATTATCCAATTGGTAAGTGTGACTAAACAGTCAAGGCTTATTTGGAGTGACTTGGACAGTAAACACTATAAATATGCATTGTACTCTAGAGCTTAAATTATCTCTACACAAAACAGCCACAGTTGAATGGTTTAAAAATATTTAATAATAAATAATAAAAACACAAGACAATACTACACAGTGCTAGTCAAGGGTTCAGAGATCAAAAAACACAGTCTAATCTTTCTAGTTTCTAGCTATTTCTAAGAGAAAACACACTTCTAAAATACCTTACATATAGAACAGGCAGAGTTCTGATGAGGTGGATGGTCAAGACAAAAATACTCAATCCTCTCTGGTTCTCCCTGTTTAAATTGAAATTGCAGTTCTGATTCACATTACATCATTCTTCACACTTTTCTGGGGTTCCTAGGCTACACATTACATTATTCTTCACACTTCCTTTGGTTTCCAGGCTAACAGAAACTGCATTTACATTCTTAACATCTCCTTTTGTTATCTTGCAGCTGGTCAGTAAGCAGAGTAATAAAATACATTTGCATGTTTAAATCTAACATCTGAGGTTTACACAGTCAGTAAAGAGGCTGTAAATAATGACTAGAGAGGCCACTGTGAATAAAAGTGACTTCTACTACTGTTGTCTCATCATTGTTAAATAACACTCACTGATTTGTTGTTACAGTATTAATGTCACATAGTGTACTGTATTTGCTAAAAGTAGTGTAAAACTAGCATTGCTATAACTCATGCCTGTGTCTGTGATGGAGGAGAAGCCTACAGTATGTTTAAGAGTAATATGCTGATGATAATGTCTTTCTTGTTCAGTCACAAACATAAACATGCCATTATGGGGTGAGGGTGATTGCAGTGTATTTAAGAGAAACAACTTGACCATACATTCTTTCACTTAGCATCATAATCTTCAGATTTACCTATGATAAGTGGCTATCTTGATGATTTGACAGGAACAAGATGTGTGTGAAAGCAACTGCTCATTGGCACAATGAGCAGCATTGTTATTTTACAGTGCTTGGCTCTGGCTGAGTTATTGGCTGTGGCTTTTTCTGTGTGGATTCTGCATGCCTTCTCTGTCTCTATATGGGTTTATCCATAGCCTCTAGTTTTTTCCAGCACCCCAAAATCATGCTGTAGGTGTATTGGCATTCCTCCAATTTGCCTGAAGGTGAATGTGCAGCATGTGCATGTATGTTTGCACAACTTGTCAGTGTTTGTGTAAAAAAGTCATTGATTTTTATCTGTGGACACATGGACTTAATATTACAGGGGTCCTAATGGAGAGATGAAAAGTCAGCAAGCAAAGGAGAGTAGTAGTGCTGAAATTGAATTAATCCTCAAGTCTTGGTGAGTACCTTCATGAGGTAGACCCTGTTTTTCACAAAATCTCACCAAGGCAACACTGATATATAGACTGTATTTATATAGCATATATCATAGATAGAAGTAAGTCAAAAACAAAAAAAGATAGCTGGGTGCACAAGTCCAAGGATAAAAAAGTGCCCAATCCTGGTAGGCACACTGCTGCCAGGATGGGAAAAAATGACAGTGCAGGATCCTCAAAATCCAGAAATATTCCTACAATGGGGCCAGGCCAGGCCCAATGGGAGGATTGTAGAAAGAGGTAGCAGTCCACAAAAATCACAAAAACTGATAGGCCAAAGAAGAGCCATAAAGACAATAGAGCGGGCTATTGAGGATAAGAAAGAAATTATGAATTGTTGCTATTATGCAAAAAGCCCAGAATTACCAGACAGAGGATATACAAAGAGATTAAGAGATAAATTAGAGGACAGAAAAATACTTTCACTAGAAAAACTGTCAGAAGCTTCAAATACAAATTTGTGTTCATTAATACAACAGATTTTTGAAAAATGGTATATATATCAAGAAACGTTGATCTGTTTGAAAAAAGAAGCATTTGAGGAAGTGCAAAAATTTAAACAACGAAACCTAGATATTTTTGAAAAGTATAAAAAAGAAATATGGACATGGGAAAGAAAGAGAGATTTGATATAGTGCAATATTTATGCAAAAGAGAAAGTCACGTTAACTAATATAGATAAAGCAGTCACAAAGATATTTGAAGAGAAATACAGGCAAAGGCATCCAGATATGGAAAATTTCACAATAAAAAATAAATATCACAAAGATGGAATGCACAAAAGAAGATTAGTAAAGCAGAAGTTAAGCAAATATTAGTTGAAGTTATGGAGTGTCTGCGGAGTGAAGGATTTAATGTAGAAAGTCTAACACAAACTGCATCACAGCATGATGGAGTGAGTCCTCAAAGTTCATCAGGAAGATCAGGAGACATCTGAAGAAGAAATATGGACATGAGAAAGAAAAATAAATTTAATATGGTGTAATATTTATGCTAAGGAGAAAGCAAAACTAACCAATACAAAAAGAGCAGCACCAAAGATATTTGAAGAGAAATACAGCCAAAGGAATCCAGACATGGAAAACTTTACAATACAAAAAATAAGACAACGGAAAAGTAGAAAAGGAGATCAGTAATAGAGAGTTAAAGAAATAGAAATTGAGGTTATGGAGCACCTGCAAAGTGAAGGATTCAGTGTAGAAAATCTAATGCAGAAAGCACCACAACAGGATAGAGTAATGGATATCCAAATTAAGGGGAAACCAGTGGAAAGGGAAGCAATTGGTCAGATGCCATATCAACATATTTTGGAGCCTTCCACAGGAAACCAATATAAGCGTTCACTTAAAGCTAGACAGCAAGGGAAGGAACAGGAGACTGCGGAAACTCTGATGCAGTCAATGTTGAGTGATGGGCCAGTGAATTCCCATCTGACAAAGCAATGGATGGCACAGGTTGAAACTGAAGATAAGGTGTCACAGGAAGATGCTATAGAACTTTCTACAGAATGCCCACAGGAAGTGGAAAACAAAGGATGTGCCCTTAGTCTGGAAGAAAATGAACTAAGGGAAGAATGGCTTATTTAATTGACCTAGATGTATTAAAATCAATGAAAGAAATATACTGCAGAAGGTCAATAAAATCCCAAAAGTAAGAAGTCTGATAAAACAAATGAACACAGTAATTAGGACTGTCCATAGAGATCCATGCGATATAACAGAAGCAAACAGGATATGTTACTGTGCAGCTAAATTAATAACTGATAAAGTTCAACAAGAGCACAGGGTAGTGAGGGAAAGGAAGGGGGAGAAATCGAATATCATCATGGAAATATCGAATAGTGAAAAATATAAAGCAATTAAGACAAGAAGTGTCACTGTTAGAAAACTATAGAAGAGGGAATAGGGCAACAAAAATACTAAGAAAGATAGATGTGATAAAAGCAGTGCACAGTATTAGAACAGACCAGGATCTATCATGCACTATCACAAATAATAAATTAAAAATTTGAGCACAGGTGGAAAAACTTAGAAGATACACAGCTAAATATAAAGGAAAAGTACAAAATTGGAAATTTAGTGATGACCCAAAAAAGTTTTATAGAGAATTGAAAGCAAGGTAAAGGGAATTGAAAGACCACCAAAAAAAGAAGAAACAGATGCATTTTGGAGAAGTATCTATGAAGATCCTGTGGAACACAACAAAGATGCAAAATGGATAAAAGAAGTAAAAGAAAGAATAAAAAGTTTAAAGGTACACTATATGAAATGGGCTGAAGTAACAGCCAGAGAGATTGAAAAAAAGTTAAGAAAAGCCTCTAATTGGAAAACCCCAGGCATAGATGCACCGCCTAACTTTTGGTTAAAAGTATTAACATCTTTGCATAAAGACCTAACTATGCGTAAGAACTATTTATATGCACACCCCGAACAGACACTAATCTGGCTAACACCAGGTAAAACAATGCTCCTACTTAAGAGTGAATCTGCAAGCTACTCCAAAAATTATAGACCAATAACTTGCCTTCCGACGACTTATAAACTATACATGAGAATTGATGCTGACAGAGTTTATAGGCATTTAGAAGAAAACTCATTTATGGCAGTAGAACAAAAGGGCAATAAAAGAAAGTCATATGGATCAAAGAATTGTTTGTTGTTAAAGTCATAGTGTAGAACTGTAAAAAGGGGAAGAATCTAAGTATGGCATGGATTGACTACAAAAATGGATAAAAGAGTGCTTAAAAGTGTATAAGATACGTACTACACTGGTCGACTACATTACAGGGGATGCGTAACATAATGTTGATAACAGATGGGTTCTGGCTATGGCAGTTCTAGATTTGAAGGTTAGAAAGCTTTTGCTGCAGTAGAAGGTTCCTAGCTTTTTGTGGACTTTTGAGACAGTTAGGGATATATGTTTATTGTATTTTAGTTTTTGGTCTATTGTAAAACCAAGTAGTTTGACCTCTGAGACTGGGGTGATGAGGGTGTTGTTGGCAGAGCATATGGAGAAGGTTAGGTTATTAGTCTTTGTTGGGTGGAACAGCATGAGTTGTGTGTTTTGGGGGGTTTAATATTAGTTGAGATTTGTTTAGCCAACTTTCTATCTCTGTGAAGGAATCTTGGACTTTTTGTTGGAGAAGTTTGATATCTGATGCACAGCAGATCAAAATTGTGTCATCAGTGTATTGGATTATGTCGGCTTTTGTGGTTACTAGGTGGTGTTGCTTGCCCAGAATGTTTGTGGGTAGCTGCTGTGTTTCCTTTGTAAGGAAATGTTGTGATTTTGTTTGTCAGTTTTAATTTGTTTTTTTTTTTTTGCTTTGTTTCTTAGTTCAAGAAAAGCTTGCTAGCTGTGGGTGTTTTATGTTGACGCCAGGTTTTCCAAACTTTATTCCTGTCCTTAAGTAAGGCTCTTGTTGTTTTCTGTAGCCAAGGGGCAGGGTTACTGCATATCCTAATTGTTCTGATTGGAGCAAGTAGGCTGAGGATCCTTAGGAAGTTGGAGATAAAGTATTTTACTGCCTTGTCCAGAGGGAGGGTTTTGATGGGAGTCCAGTTACAGGTTTTAAGGCTTCCTGAAATAGATCTGTGGGGAAGTTTTTATGGGAGCAGGTTTGTAACAGGGTGGGGGTATTAGTAGATTTAAGTTTGTGTCTAAGGATAAAAGTGGGGTTGTGGTCACTGGGAGAGTTTGGAAGTGTTCCACATTGATGGGTGGTTTTGGCTTCGCTGGTAAGGATCCAATTCAAGATGGATTCCCTCTTTGTGGTTTTATCAATATGTGTGGGTGATTGAATGAGTTGGGTGAAGTTATATAGGTTAATGTGGTTGGTGGGTGCTTGGTAGTGGATAGAGTACCAGTCGATGATGACATAGCCTAGAACTATAGTTTCTTGGGGGAGGGAGTAGGAGACCCAGTGAAGTGTTGACTCTAAAGTGCCTAGGTTGTCTCCTGGGGGTATATAGGCCCCAAGTAAGTTTAGATGCTTGTGCTGATTTATGAGGAGTTTAGCAAATATAGTTTCAGCATTATTGAAATTAGATATGTATAAAAGAACTTGAGCAAGAGGGAGTGTATAAATATTTGGGAATTGATGAAGGATCAGCAATAAAACATAAACAAATGCAAATAAAACTTAATATGGAATACTTTAGTAGACATAGGTCAAATATTAATGCAGCTGTGTTTGCCGTTGTGTAAGCTTTAAGATGAAATCTTTTAAAACCTTGTACATAACATGGTTTTGGAATTATTGATGCAAATATGAACAAGCAATATTTGACACCTAGAGGCGTCAGTAGGAGTTAACTGCAGATGCACGTGGAGGCGTCACTTGGATGTAATGAGTTAAACTAATCCTGAAAACAGCATTGACATCTAGGAACAAAATCCAGGCTATAAAACAATTTGCTCTTCCTGTCCCCATACTCTGGAATAGACTGCCCATACATGTCAAGCAGAGCGCCTCCTTGGCCCTCTTCAAAACGAACCTTGGCGATTGGATGGCAGATCGGAAATTCACCCCGGGGATCATGTCAGTCACCCTGCTAGACAGGGGTCTAGGGAAGTAAATATTGTGGGAAGAAATATCCAGGGAATTGTTATGGCTAGGCTTGTATAGGCCCTAAGGCCGATAGCCTAGTACCAGCCTATGAACCTATGAACCTAACTTACAGTTTTGGAGAGACTGACTGGCTCCAAAATATGTTGGATAGATTACACAGGAAAACAAGAAGAATGCTTCATGTTCACCAAATGATTTATAAAAATCAGTGCATACCAAGATTATATATTCCCAGTTTTGAAGGAGGGATGGGCCTCCTTGAACTTGATTACATGTATAGAGCTGCAGTCGTGGGACTCCCTACATATCTGCTGACCTCACAAGACCTAAATGTAGTGAAAGTTCTGAAACATGAGGAGAATGAATCTAAGATGACTTCCCTGCTTAGTCTAGCAGAAGCATATAGGCATCAAGCAGGAATGTTAATCAAACCAGAAGTAGATACAAATCAGGCAGCAAACTGAATGTGCAAAAAAAAAAAAAAACAAAAGAAAGAATATAAGGTGAAGGACCAGATGAGAAGGCAAAAAATGTGGAAAATGCATAAATATAGTTGCAAGTATAGAAAACTTCTGGAAGAATCTCATGTTGATCAGGAACAAACACAGGAATGGTTAAGGAGAGGCGAATTTAAACCAAGAGATGAAAGGTTAAAGGTTAATATTCGTGGCCCAAGATAGTGGACTACGTACACACTAGTGTACATAGTCCACTGAACATGTGGGAGAAGCAGACAAATGTAGGTTTTGTAAAACAGAATTGGAAGCAGTCACACACCTCATTGCTGGTTGTGACATACTAATGGCAGAAGGACTGTATACTGAAAGGCATAATAATGTGGCAAGACTGTTGCACTGGGGATTGTGCAGACATGATATGGACGTGGCTGAAAAACAGTGGAAACATGACCCACAAAGCATCAGAAAATGATGAAGTTTACATCATATGGGATCACCCATTACCAACAGTTCAAAAGATAAGTGCTAGAAAATTGGATATAGTGGTCCACGAAAAGAAGACAAAAGTAGCATTGATCATTGAAATTGCCATACCCAGTGATTACAGTGTCTTGCATACAGAGAAACACAAAGTCATACAGTATCAGACTCTGTAGGCAGAAATGAGAGCAATGTGGAAAAAAGAACCCCAGATAGTCCCAATAGTAGTAGAAGCAATGGGTCTTACAAAAAAGAATCTAAAGTCATATTTATATGTGTTACCAATACATGTAACTCCACACGAATTGCAGAAGGAGTCATTGCTGGGCACATTGTTGACATGGCAGAGTACTTTTGGCTGACATCAAAGATTGAAATAATACTAATTTCATGAACTTTAATTGTACTTTGACTTAGAAATGGGGTCCATTCCCTTTATGGAATTAGAAAACCAAAAGTTTTGGAAAAGTTAAAAAAAGGGGAAAACATGAATCTTTTGAGCAGCAGTACAAAAATAATTTAACAAGTTATTATCTTTCAAAAATATGACAAAATGTATCGCAAAACACCAAGATTCTTAGAGCTTCTAAGGGGAGGGTGACCACATCCCACTCCAGACTGTATAGATAGATTGTGTAATGGACTCTGCCCTTGAGCCCATCTTTTGTAAAACAAGGCCCTGTTTAGAGGTATGCACAGATGGTTGGTGTAGTTTCTGTGGGTGTTAGAGTCAGTGTGTGGTCATTATTTCATTAACTTTTCCCACATAACTCTCCCCTGACGTTCGCATTCTACAATCACCTGTAGGTTGAGTGGCAGCCACCACTGCAGCTGAGTCTGCCATCATATCATTCAGGGTAGCACTTTCAGCTCCATAATCCCCTGAATATATCAATGTCATATATTTCTTTGACATACACGGTGATGTACCCCATTCCAGCTGCTTCTCCACAAGCTAGCACCATTACTCCCAGCATTCCATGGATGTGCCAACTGTGGATACATAAATATGAAGATTAGAGGCCACTATCCTTAATGTGTTTCGAATTGAAATCCTGTTGTGATGTTGATTGCTTTCTTTGTGCTGGTAGCCTGGGGATGTTTCACCATATCATGCAACAGTCATCCTATAAACTGGGGACTTGATATACACAGATTCACAACACATGTATATGTCACCGGTTATGTAAACATATACAGGCAATTCCGTTCCAAGATGCAGCATGAACGTTGCACTAGCACAAGTTGAACAACAAGTACGATAAAATGTCTCCAAAACAACTTTATTCTTTACGAAATACAAATTGTTAAGCACTTTCATCTAATAGTATAGACTTCATCAGAACACACCAATTAAAATGCTCACAGTTTATATATAGCCTTCAACCAATCGGAAATTAATTGAATTTCTTCATATTTAAGCTTTAAAGTGCCAGTGCATTAATCCCTTTTCATTAACTATAAAATACCTTTTCATTCACATTTAAAATCCTTATTAAATAACTCATCCTTATCTCTATGCAACACATTGAAATACATACATCCTAACTGTAAAAACATTCTAGTGCGTACATTCCTATATGCAACCACCATCCTAGTTAATAATAGTTAATAATAGTAATTATTTTGTAGGACAGTAACCAGACAGTTCAATTAGAGAACCATCTACTAAAGTTTTCTAGAATAGGTTTTCTAGAATAGGTTTTATGGATATGTGGTCATTAATACCAGGATGTACTGAGGCATTCACCTTAATTTGCCATCTAGCCTCCAACTCTCCTAGTTTATTCTTAATACTACCACCCCTGGGATTACCTCTAACTATATCCAGTATACCAAAATGGAAAGTGTCACATATTTTGTTACCATCCAAATGTCTCCATAGAGCATTGTTTACATATTTTTTGTTCATACAATAACAGTGGTCATAAATTCTCTGCCTAAGACATCTATCGGTCTTCCCTATGTAAAAACAAGGGCACTTTGTGCATTTTGTTAAATACACTAGATGTTGTGATCTACAATTACCCTTCTGAAATTTGACCACTGTCTTATTAATATCCTCCAAATTAAGTAGGGGTGTGTTTATAATAAACCTACACTGGTTGCATGTACCACATTTTGTAGTACCCCTCGAAACTTCTTTGATATTTCTCATTGCTTTTTTCTTTTCTAATTCCATTTTCATATTGTTACCATTCCTTGACACAAAGTTAGGTTTTTCACCCACAATCTTGAAAATATTCTTATCAGTTTTTAGAATATTCTAATTTCTCGAAATAATGTTCTTAATGTCGGAACTGTAAGGAGCATATTGTAATATACATGCCCTTGTAAACTCACAGGGGTTGTCTGTATTCATATCCATACTACCACATCCTTTGTTCAATGGCCCACTCCCTATTAAAGGTTTGTATTTCTTCCCCCATTCGTTCTTAACATATTCTACAATGTCAGTCACCATACCAAGGGGGTACCCCCTCTTTATGAACAATCCCCCTATAAAATCTAGTTCTACTATTAAATCTGAAAATTCAGAAGTCATCCTAGCCGCCCGTATACATTGTCCTTTTATTATACTCCTTTTTTGGCTAAAAGGATGACAACTAGAATACTCTAAATAACAGTTACTAAAAGTTTCCTTTCTATAAATCTTAGATTTAAATTTTCCATTTTCCACAGTAATACGGGTATCCAAATAGGAAATAGATTTTTCCTCAATATTAAAAGTGAATTTGAGATAACTACTTCTAGTGTTTAAATATTCTTTAAAACCATTTAATTATTGTAAGTCTCCTTTCCAAATTAAAAAAATATCGTCCAAGAATCTGTAGTAACATGTCATTTTGTTGTACCATTCTGTTTTGAATATAAATTCATCTTCCCAATCCAATAAAAATAAGTTGGCAAAAATGGGGGCACATGCCGCCCCCATAGCAACCCCTTTGGTTTGTACATAATATTCTCCTTTGAACAGGATATAATTGTACCTTAAAATAATTTCCATGAATTCCAAAATAAGGGAAATTCTATCCCAAGACAAGTCACTATATTTCCTAATACTATTATTCAGCCTTGATAGTCCCTCATCCTGGGGTATACTAGAAAAAAGCTCGACCACATCTATGGTCACTAGTGTCACATTGTTTATTAAAATGTCTGACTGCAATCTCCCCAAAAAATCCCATGAGTCTATAATAATATGCTTGATTTTAGAATATAGGGGTTTTAACCATGTGTCAACTACTTTACCAAAAGGGAAAGTTTTGGATTTATTCCCTGATATTATAGGCCGAAAAGGAGGGTCATCCATATTTTTATGCACTTTGGGAATGCCTACAATGGTACTGACTATAGGAAACTCAACTTTTAAAAATCCATACAATTCAATATTAATCCAGTTCTTCTAATATCAAGTCTTCTAAAAACAAGTCAATTTTATGGTAACCAATGTTAACTTCATTGATAGAAGAAATAACATAGTTACCTGAATTTAACAGTATGCTATTTATTTTATTAATGTATTCTTCATTTTCATATATTACTACCCCGCCCCCTTTATCAGGTTTCATTATTCTTATATTTTTATTAAATTGGATATCTTTTAATATAGAAGCCTCATTTTTAGTAAGATTGTATTTCCTTTTATGTGCCTTTCTTTTATTTCCAAAAGCGTATATTTCATCAATTACAATTTTTTCATATGTGGCTAAAATAGAATTCAGGGGGGGAGTGTATACACTTCTCTTTTTAAAAATCGAATCCTGCTCTTTCTTATTGTTATTAAAATGTATGGCTAGATTTAATAAGTATAATATAAGAGTATAATAAAAGGACAATGTATACGGGCGGCTAGGATGACTTCTGAATTTTCAGATTTGATAGTAGAACTAGATTTTATAGGGGGATTGTTCATAAAGAGGGGGTACCCCCTTGGTATGGTGACTGACATTGTAGAATATGTTAAGAACGAATGGGGGAAGAAATACAAACCTTTAATAGGGAGTGGGCCATTGAACAAAGGATGTGGTAGTATGGATATGAATACAGACAACCCCTGTGAGTTTGCAAGGGCATGTATATTACAATATGCTCCTTACAGTTCCGACATTAAGAACATTATTTCAAGAAATTGGAATATTCTAAAAACTGATAAGAATATTTTCAAGATTGTGGGTGAAAAACCTAACTTTGTGTCAAGGAATGGTAACAATATGAAAATGGAATTAGAAAAGAAAAAAGCAATGAGAAATATCAAAGAAGTTTTGCGGGGTACTACAAAATGTGGTACATGCAACCAGTGTAGGTTTATTATAAACACACCCCTACTTAATTTGGAGGATATTAATAAGACAGTGGTCAAATTTCAGAAAGGTAATTGTAGATCACAACATCTAGTGTATTTAGCAAAATGCACAAAGTGCCCTTGTTTTTACATAGGGAAGACCGATAGATGTCTTAGGCAGAGAATTTATGACCACTGTTATTGTATGAACAAAAAAGATGTAAACAATGCCCTATGGAGACATTTGGATGGTAACAAAATATGTGACACTTTCCATTTTGGTATACTGGATATAGTTAGAGGTAATCCCAGGGGTGGTAGTATTAAGAAGAAACTAGGAGAGTTGGAGGCTAGATGGCAAATTAAGGTGAATGCCTCAGTACATCCTGGTATTAATGACCACATATCCATAAAACCTATTCTAGAAAACCTATTATAGAAAACTTTAGTAGATGGTTCGCTAATTGAACTGTCTGGTTACTGTCCTACAAAATAATTACTATTATTAACTATTATTAACTAGGATGGTGGTTGCATATAGGAATGTACGCACTAGAATGTTTTTACAGTTAGGATGTATGTATTTCAATGTGTTGCATAGAGATAAGGATGAGTTATTTAATAAGGATTTTAAATGTGAATGAAAATGTATTTTATAGTTAATGAAAAGGGATTAATGCACTGGCACTTTAAAGCTTAAATATGAAGAAATTCAATTAATTTCCGATTGGTTGAAGGCTATATATAAACTGTGAGCATTTTAATTGGTGTGTTCTGATGAAGTCTATACTATTAGATGAAAGCGCTTAACAATTTGTATTTCGTAAAGAATAAAGTGGTTTTGGAGACATTTTATCGTACTTGGTGTTCAACTTGTGCTAGTGCAATGTTCATGCTGCATCTTGGAATGGAATTTTTGTGTTCAGTTTACAGTGTTGGCCGTTTCCAGCTTTACTTCTCTTTATAGTGTTGATTATCCTAAGCATGGATTCCCTAGATGAACTACTGTCGATTTTTTCTCCCAGGAGGGAGGATATAAGGGGTATTCAGTCTGAAATGGAAATCATGAAGGGCGAACTGACTCGTTTACTTGATTTAGTAAGTCAGCCTAATTTCAATGGAAAGGGAGGACAGTGGATGACATCATCATGCACGCAGCAAGGGAGTGGAACTGTTGATCCCCCACCAAATGGACAAGTGAATAGCGGACAACTGAACGAGAGAACCTCTTATGGATCCCATCAGGGCGATTTAGGTCGTGCTGGCCAGTCCATCAGTGGCTTTGGATGTGGGTCGGAGGCTGACTACAACATTTCCGGAGTGAAACCAAAACGGATGGCGCCCAAGAGAACTTACACTATGGGAATGAATCCTTTGCGTGCAGGTACTGTTTCTAATCCCTACCATGGTAAAAATGTCAGCTCAGGTGCGCATTACAATTTTATTAAATTCATTACAGCTGACTTTGACTTTAGTGATAGAAAACATATAGACAACGAAGGTGACGACAATGTAAAAAATGATACAAATGACAATAGAACACTCAAAGATCTTATTTATGATTTTGGGAAAAAGCTGAAAATGCTCAAAAGTTTACAGCTTGAAAATGTTTATTTGAAGAAATGTTTAGACACTGACATTGTCCCTATGGGACTTAGGTTTTTTAAATACCCTGTGGGTATTGATATGGACTCTATTACTATGGCTGACAACTTTGGGTTCACATTTATGAGGTTTATTATGGACTGTAACGACAAGAAAATTTGCATTTTATTAGCTGAACTTGAAAAGTTGAATGATATTATATCTAATGATTTGTTATTTGATGAATGTGAATTTTGTTTGAACACTCAATACACATGGGTGCAAAACCTAGTTAACAAACAATATGAGAGAAAATGTAAAAAACTAAGAAGGGACATAGACCAATACGAGAAGGGTAATGCATATAGGTGGGAGCAAACTGATTATAGTAAGAAAAGATTGCACCAGAAAAACAGAAATGAAGTACAACAGAATTATGTTAATATAAGGGACAACAATAGGGACAGTTATAGAAAAAAATTTCCTTCCCTGGATTTTTTAGAAGAAGATATAAGAAAGGGGAAACCCAACAGAGAACAAAATCAATGGCAGCGAAAGGGAGTCACCAACCAATGGGGGAATCAAGGGTGGAACAAGGACCAAAATCTACAGAAAAGAAATTAGGAATAGTAAAGGTGAATAATATTATGAGTAGTTGTGAATTCAACATCTACAACTATACTAATACTGAACTTAAGGACGAATACTTTTCGTTACTTTCCAAAGGGATGAAATTCATTCCCAACAGTAATTTTAATGTAGTGGACTATATTGTTGATTTTAAAAAATATTTAAGGAAATTAAATCTAGCCATACATTTTAATAACAATAAGAAAGAGCAGGAGTCGATTTTTAAAAAGAGAAGTGTATACTCTCCCCCTCTGAATTCTATTTTAGCCACATATGAAAAAATTGTAATTGATGAAATATACGCATATGGAAATAAAAGAAAGGCACATAAAAGGAAATACAATCTTACTAAAAATGAGGCTTCTATATTAAAAGATATCCAATTTAATAAAATTATAAGAATAATGAAACCTGATAAAGGGGGTGGGGTAGTAATATATGAAAATGAAGAATACATTAATAAAATAAATAGCATACTATTAAATTCAGGTAACTATGTTATTTCTTCTATCAATGAAGTTAACATTGGTTACCATAAAATTGACTTGTTTTTAGAAGACTTGCTATTAGAAGAACTGGATTAATATTGAATTGTATGGATTTTTAAAAGTTGAGTTTCCTATCGTCAGTACCATTGTAGGCATTCCCAAAGTGCATAAAAATATGGATGACCCTCCTTTTCGGCCTATAATATCAGGGAATAAATCCAAAACTTTCCCTTTTGGTAAAGTAGTTGACACATGGTTAAAACCCCTATATTCTAAAATCAAGCATATTATTATAGACTCATGGGATTTTTTGGGGAGATTGCAGTCAGACATTTTAATAAACAATGTGACACTAGTGATCATAGATGTGGTCGAGCTTTTTTCTAGTATACCCCAGGATGAGGGACTATCAAGGCTGAATAATAGTATTAGGAAATATAGTGACATGTCTTGGGATAGAATTTCCCTTATTTTGGAATTCATGGAAATTATTTTAAGGTACAATTATATCCTGTTCGAAGGAGAATATTATGTACAAACCAAAGGGGTTGCTATGGGGGCGGCATGTGCCCCCATTTTTGCCAACTTATTTTTATTGGATTGGGAAGATGAATTTATATTCAAAACAGAATGGTACAACAAAATGACATGTTACTACAGATTCTTGGACGATATTTTTTTAATTTGGAAAGGAGACTTACAAGAATTAAATGGTTTTAAAGAATATTTAAGCACTAGAAGTAGTTATCTCAAATTCACTTTTAATACTGAGGAAAAATCTATTTCCTATTTGGATACCCGTATTACTGTGGAAAATGGAAAATTTAAATCTAAGATTTATAGAAAGGAAACTTTTAGTAACTGTTATTTAGAGTATTCTAGCTGTCATCCTTTTAGCCAAAAAAGGAGCATAATAAAAAGACAATGTATACGGGCAGCTAGGATGACTTCTGAATTTTCAGATTTGATAGTAGAACTAGATTTTATAGGGGGATTGTTCATAAAGAGGGGGTACCCCCTTGGTATGGTGACTGACATTGTAGAATATGTTAAGAACGAATGGGGGAAGAAATACAAACCTTTAATAGGGAGTGGGCCATTGAACAAAGGATATGGTAGTATGGATACGAATACAGACAACCCCTGTGAGTTTACAAGGGCATGTATATTACAATATGCTCCTTACAGTTCCGACATTAAGAACATTATTTCGAGAAAATGGAATATTCTAAAAACTGATAAGAATATTTTCAAGATTGTGGGTGAAAAACCTAACTTTGTGTCAAGGAATGGTAACAATATGAAAATGGAATTAGAAAAGAAAAAAGCAATGAGAAATATCAAAGAAGTTTCGAGGGGTACTACAAAATGTGGTACATGCAACCAGTGTAGGTTTATTATAAACACACCCCTACTTAATTTGGAGGATATTAATAAGACAGTGGTCAAATTTCAGAAGGGTAATTGTAGATCACAACATCTAGTGTATTTAGCAAAATGCACAAAGTGCCCTTGTTTTTACATAGGGAAGACCGATAGATGTCTTAGGCAGAGAATTTATGACCACTGTTATTGTATGAACAAAAAAGATGTAAACAATGCCTTATGGAGACATTTGGATGGTAACAAAATATGTGACACTTTTCATTTTGGTATACTGGATATAGTTAGAGGTAATCCCAGGGGTGGTAGTATTAAGAAGAAACTAGGAGAGTTGGAGGCTAGATAGCAAATTAAGGTGAATGCCTCAGTACATCCTGGTATTAATGACCACATATCCATAAAACCTATTCTAGAAAACCTATTCTAGAAAACTTTAGTAGATGGTTCGCTAATTGAACTGTCTGGTTACTGTCCTACAAAATAATTACTATTATTAACTATTATTAACTAGGATGGTGGTTGCATATAGGAATGTACGCACTAGAATGTTTTTACAGTTAGGATGTATGTATTTCAATGTGTTGCATAGAGATAAGGATGAGTTATTTAATAAGGATTTTAAATGTGAATGAAAATGTATTTTATAGTTAATGAAAAGAGATTAATGCACTGGCACTTTAAAGCTTAAATATGAAGAAATTCAATTAATTTCCGATTGGTTGAAGGCTATATATAAACTGTGAGCATTTTAATTGGTGTGTTCTGATGAAGTCTATACTATTAGATGAAAGCGCTTAACAATTTGTATTTCGTAAAGAATAAAGTGGTTTTGGAGACATTTTATCGTACTTGGTGTTCAACTTGTGCTAGTGCAACGTTCATGCTGCATCTTGGAACGGAATTTTTGTGTTCAGTTTACAGTGTTGGCCATTTCCAGCTTTACTTCTCTTTATATACAGGCAATTCACATACCAGTACTTGAGGAGTAACGTACATAATGACTCCTCAATGCCATGTACCAATACCTCTGTCAATAAGTCTACAAATATTTCCTTAGCTGCTGTAAGGATCAGAACACATTGCCCCTGGAGGTACAATTTCCTATCCCTTTTCCTGGCAATATCACTAATAAATGTTTTTTTTATCCTTAATTTATGGAGTTACAGACAGTCTTCATTAGCTGAGCATCCTCTCTCATACTTCCTGGCCATCATTAGCCTGTTTTTCTTTTTTTTATTAAACATTTATGTTGCCACTGCTTCTCAGTCTGCTTTAGCTCAAGTATATGAAACAAACTAGAAAAGGCCAAGAGTCAAACCCAAAAAGTTTGATTGTGACAGACCTCAAGAACACTAATTTCAGATTGCCATAATTGCTATTGGCCCAATTTTATTTTGACAAGCTTCGGGAATTCCTTGCCTTATTGGCTGTACCATTGAGCCAATTAAATCAAGGAACTCAGAACCATCTATGGTCAAATCAGAGCAGCAGAACAGGCAAGTTTAATGAGGATGACATCTGTGAGCTGCATATGTTGTATAAGTTATGTGTGGTTGTTGTTGTTGTGTCTTTCAGCTTTTCCCAGTTAGGGGTCGCCACAGCAGAACTCCGGTCCGCTAATGATTGGTAGTTGATTTTTACGTGGCGAGTTACCAGCCCTGACACACAACCTTCAACAAAGGTACGCCCATTCATGCATGTCTCCATGCAGAAGACGCTCTAGCTGAGAATCGAACCGGACAGCGTCTTACTGTGAGGTGACAACACTACCGCAGCACCACCACCGCGGGTATGTGCATATATTTTCCAAGGGAGACAATCAGGTAGCAGAATCAGATGAGAATATAAGGAGATGGCGAAGACGCACTACTGTACACAAGATATGTTATCAGCATTTATATCTCATATAGGTAGATGCTGACAATGTAATGTAGAAGTGTGCTATGCGTATATATGCTGAAGATCTCTGCTACATGTGTGACTGTGTGGGAACCATTATTTGCCTGTGACTCCATGTCATGTACATTGTCATATATGATCCATGGCTGGCTACAGTACCAACATGCAGGTAACCTCACAGAACCATACAATGTGCATTGCTTAGCACAGTTTATGCCACACCATTGTGATGCAACATGTCAACCATCCATGGATGCATTTATCTCCTAAGGTGGTTGATTATGTAGCATGATGTGCCACATTAATGTCTCCCATATGAAGTGTGTATGCACTGGTGCCTTTGTTCCTTTGTTCTGCATATTAAGGTTGAATGTGTCACACTGTACTCCTCAATGGTATTTTGAGCATCATGAGTGCACCTGTTGGTGCTTCTATTGCCTGTATAAAGGCTGAATATACTGCATGGAATACCACAATGCTGTGCTACTCATAATAGATACACTCGTAAGTCCGTCCTCTCTGTTAGTGTAGAATATTAATAATGTGCACCACGACGTTATCTCAAAGTACTACTATAAGTTGATTGTGTGACATGGTGTACTACATTACTGACTTCTGAATCCTGGGTGCACATATATACTGAACTATCTTGTTTTAGCATGGTGTACCACACTGCTGGGTAAGGAAGAAATTCAACAGATATTAACTTTAGACCTACAGCAATCTTATTCCTTCTCCAAAATACTTGAAAAATGTATTCAAAAATGTATCTAAACTATCTCCTGCATGAAGAACTTCTATTCCCCATACAGCATGGCTTCTGTCCTTCCCATATTACTAACACTGCACTTCTAACATATAAATACTGTCAATAAAGCTATAAATAATAGCAAACTAGTCTCTTCCTTATTTCTAGACTTATCTAAAGCCTTCAACACAGTTTGTCACAACAAACGTTTACATCAAATGTCCTCATTAGATCTCTCTCAGTCCACCTTCTGTTGTTCAAAAGCTACCTATCCATTAAGAATCGGTCAGTAAAATGGCACTCTGCCCTCTCTCCATACCTCCAAGTCACCACCTGCATACCACAACACTCAATCCTTGGCCCCCCTCTTCTTTAACATTCTCACTAACATGCTCAACACATCCACACAACAGGTCTCCCTAATACATGATGCAAATGACTCCATATTTATTTGCACATCTGACAACAATGCACACCTCCAAGCAATTACTCAGAAAGCTTTAACACCCACTGAAGCATGGCTTTGTAACTCAAAACTCATGCTCAGCCCTAAAAAAACTAAACTAATGTTTTTTTCCCCCAAGTCCCTCACTCATGAAAAAATAAATACATTTTATGTCTTCTCTGTTGATAATGCAACCATTGAAATCACTTCTTATAGCAAATTATTAGGGATGAAAGGGGATGATCATCTTCAATCTGACCTCCTTATAAAAAAACTGCATAACAAAAACTCATCAAAAGCTAGGGCTGCTTTATAGATGCAAAAACTTTCTCACCAGTGAAACTAAAACTACACTTACCAGTATTATCTCCTTCCAACACATCTTTACTAACCCCATTCTTACTAACCTCCAGACATCACAAAGTTAAAACATGAACAATGTGTTAACAAAGCTGCTAAATTTGCAGCAAATACCACATTCAGAACCCACCACTGTATAGCACCAAAAAGCCTAAATTGGTTAGAACTATCACATCAATTAACATATACACAGCTTTTTAACACCTATAAAATTTTCCAGCATATATCTTCTTGTCCAGCACTAAATAACATTCTACGTTACTATGTTCCCAGTTGGTCATTATGATCTGATGGCCAAAAACTCTTGTCTGTTCACAAACCGATCAAATCTGCTGATCATTGTCTGTACACATACCATGTTGTTAAGGCCTGGAACTCCTTATCTCTATCCATGAGGTCAATACCCACCCTTCCATCCTTCAAAACCATTCTATAAGACTTCCAAGCCAAAAAGTATCTGTTCTTGCTCAACATCAGGCTAAACTATATCCTTAAATGTGAATGAGTATGTATTCATACCTTACATTCCCTTACTCACCTTTCTTCACTCACTTCCTTACTTCTATCAATTTCTCCCCCTTGGCTTTCTCTCTAAGAATACCATTAGTCTGCTTTTCTTTCACTTCTTATTGCAATTTCTGTTTGTATTATACTAACTTACCTTTAATTTCTCTATAAATAAACAAACATTTCTCTTAACTTTAAATCATTGTCATTTAACTTTTATCTCTTCTTAACCAATGTTTTCATATTATGTCTAATTTGATATAATTATGTAAACTTTAGATGGCTTTTGTCTTATTTTTGAAGACTGTAAAATTATTGTCCTTAAAATGTTTTGTAATACTTTGGAGCTTTTCTTCCCAGGCCTCTTCTGAAAATGGGCTCCTACACAGTTGGACTTTCCTGGTAATCCAATGTCAATAAATAAATAAAGAAATAATATAAAGAACTGTAGATACAGCATCATGTAGGTGTAAATGACTTGAGACATACCTCCCTGGACTATATGAAGAGAGACATGATGGACCTCTTGAAATATATGTCTGAGGCAGGTATGAGCCTAGCATTGAGCAGTATTCTACTATCACCAAGGATGATGCCAGATTTTGAATAAAAGATGATTGACTTCAACAATTAGCTTAGCTTCTGGAGTAATTCAAAGGGGGTACAATATAGATCAGCCTGAGAAGAGATGGTAGATAGTCCTAGATAATTTGTCTTTGCTTGCACCTCTCCCTGAAGTCTTCTGTAAATTGGCCTAAATCTTGTCCACCCCACAGTGCCTTTTTTAGGCAATCTTAGTCTTCTATAACTTCCAACCAAACTAAACAGAATCTAGACAACATTAAAATATTACTGCTCAATGCTAAAAGCCTGAAAAAAATCCTCTGCACTCTGCAGGTCCTGCTTACCCTAGAAACATTGATATATGCATTGTCACAGTGACCTGATTCAGGATCAGTGAAAACATTCCATCAGTGCAGGGCTTCAATACTTATCATTCATACAAGCCCACCACATTAGATGATTGCACTAAAGGCTGAGGTGTCACTATAGTCTTAAAAATCTCACCTCACTTCCAACATGGCTGCACACTGATCAACAACTAAACTTCAGCTTTTCCAGTGTGTCAAAAGAAACTGAGAGATAAGGGCCAGGAACTGTGCCACTTTTAGCAAGTTCAATAACTGGCTAGTAAGTACACTGCCTGGATGTCCCCAATGAAGAAAATAACTGAGTCTGAATGAAAACATCAAGATATAACACTGAGTGGGAAGAATCCTGCAGCTGTTCAGCAAAAAGATCTTCAAACTCCAGCTTTGATGCAAGGCATGGCTTCCAGTTTTTTAGAGGAAAAAATAAGTCAAATGTGCTATGAGCTGATTAAAGTAAATGAGACATTGATGAAGTATATAAACACAAATAACAAAAAGCTAGAAAAAATGGAAGAAGCTTTAAACAAATCTTCAGGTGAACTGATAAAACAGCAAAGGTCAGAGGTAGAAATTAAGAAAAGGCTGGCTGAGTATGATACTGCTCAAGAAGAGATGTTTTAAAAAAATGTAGAGTTAGAGGACAAAGCATGCAGGGAAAACCTGAGAATTTTGTTGTAGCAGAGAAACTGGAGGGAAGACATTGTACTAATTTATGAAGGCACAAATAAGCAACTGGACTGGTATTCCAAAGCAGGATTTCTTAACTGGAAGGGCACACTGTGTGTATGCTCCAAACCTGGCCATGAGAAAGCAGCCAAGACCTGTATTAGTAAAGATGCAATCTATCAGCAGGAAGAGTTGTTCCTGACAAAACGGTGGCAGAAGGACAATGTATAAAAAATTGTAGACAGTAAAGTGTTTGTGGAAAATGATTATTCACTGTACACCAGGCAGAAGAGATGCACATTTATTCCAGCAATCAGGAAAGGTCAAGAGATAGATGTGAGATTCAAGCTGCTGTAACCAGCTATCTTCAAAATATTTTTTTCCTGGAGGATTAAAGTAATTTTTGACATACAACAGGCTAAGGAGGAAATGCAAAAGTTTGTTCAACAAAATGTGAGCTGTCAAGTAGAAGGGGACTCTGCTTCTAATTCTTCTGATAATAAAGCTCATAGAGTGACTTTGCCAGTGAAACATTTTCTAATGTTCCAAAGGAAAATGCTTGAGAGACAAAGAAAAGCCCAGGAGTTGACAGAAGAATTGGGAAAACCTTGGAATTGAACTGGAGTCTGAGTTTTGGAGGTGTAGATGAACAAGGAAGAATGTCAGTAACATGAACATTAGTGAATAAATGTGAGATTAGAAAGCATCAATTGCATTTTTGAAATATGGCTGTATAAGAAAAAGATGGTAAGAATGGATTTTCATTGGCTTTGTTAAAGTTGTGGGGGGTTGAAAGGCTTTTGCCCTAACGCATGCCAATAATATTTGAAAGGACAATATGGGGAAGAGAAGAGGAAGGAAAAGGGTAACTGTAACTAAAACAATGTCTGTTCTTAATAGTATTTCTGTAAAAAGTTTTCATGATATAAATTACAGGTCATATAGTAAAGCATTTACAGATATTGTTGTATGTGATAAAAATACTAAGGTAAACATGTGCCTTTCTTTCTTTCTTTCTTTCTTTTTTCTTCTTTAGTATTAACAAATGTAGACATTACAATGCAAGAAGAGAAAAAAGGATGGACAAAAGCATATTTAATTTAATAGGCTGAAATCTTAGATTATTGAGGTGGGAGAGGGGGTGTAAAAGTACACAGATCATAATATATTATGCAGAGCTCATATGTTTTCAATTACTTTTGCACTGGTGAATGTCAGGATTAAGACCCTTGGCTTAATCTAATAACAAGTTTTAAGTGGAAGAAAGTAAATAAGAGAATATTGAATGCAATGAAAAGTTTTCCTTTAGCAATAAATATTATGCATGACATTAGAAGCCTGTAGCTGAGGGCTACACTTTCATTTACTTATGTTTCCATGAAGACAAGCTGATTATAGAGCAATAAAAGGCACAGCACTGGTTTCTTTGAGGCTAAAAGTTATTGTTTTCTAATAGCATGCAACCTGTTTTTCACATTTGGTAGAGGAATAAAGATAAAACAATAATGGACAGCAATTAGTATACATAGGAGCACAGCAGTAGCATGTGTCTTAACATGGATAACTTCCACTTTAGGTCAGATAATGCA
The DNA here is from genome assembly GCF_019279795.1 of Protopterus annectens. Lineage (NCBI taxonomy): Eukaryota > Metazoa > Chordata > Ceratodontiformes > Protopteridae > Protopterus > Protopterus annectens. The sequence continues at coordinate 1,090,752,327 of NC_056729.1, read as the reverse complement.
TGTGTGTGCAACTGTCTATTTGGGAAAATTGTTCATATTAGGAGGATTAAACTTCATTATTTGAAGATGTACATATTTTTGTGAGTGGAGTAAGTTAATAGCTTGTGGAGGTGTTCTGAGCCTTTTTTTTTTTTGAGAGCTTATATTAAAACCAAAAGTCTTATAAAATGTAACACAGGTTCAAATGGAGATGACAAAAAATAACTGTATAAAAGATTAACCTGCCAAATATTAGTGGGTATGCGCATCACAAAATCTAAAACTAGACATCTAAAAAGCTGTCATATACATTAGATGGGAAAATGACCTATTAACGTAATGGCGACACTTTCCATATTATCTTGGAATGTGAATTGTCTCACAGGTATAGACATAAAGGAAGGAGTATTGAATTATATTAAGAAATGCAGAGTGCAAATAAAAATGCTATAGGAGACACTTTTGGAAATAAATGAACATGTGAATTTGATAAAGAAAGGATTTCAGGATGGTTATTCTGCAGACTATCAGGGACAAATGAAAAGAGAAGTGGGGACAAAAGAGGGAAAACAATAATGGCAAATTTGTGGTAGTAAGAAGTTACTGGAAGGGGATGGCATGTATGTATATTCCACCTAAAACTTCTATTATGGAATTTAAAAAACTTTAGGGGAAATTATCAACTTTCAGCATGGAATATTATTTGATTTGCAACAGTGAGGCTGTATTGGGTAGAGCTTTGAAGGAAATATATAACAAAACAGTGTTGATTTCTGAAGAAATTTTTGAAAATATTTGGTATGGAATACTTAAATTTCATTGTAGAAACTTAGAGAGAATTTAAATATTATTCCCCAAGGTACAACAAATGGTCTAAACTAGACAAAAATTGTATTGCATGGGAACATATCAATAAATATTTCAGATCATGCACCTATAATAAGTAAAATAAAATTAACGGTAATGAAGTAAAAATTAGATGCCGCCGTTCCATACCAATCTGTTAAAAAGAGAAGAAAGTAAGGAATGGGTAGTAATTTGGAAGTTATTAGGGAAGATGGAAAGTTTTTCAGCAGTTATAAATACTGAGTGGGACAAAATGAAAGTTGAGTTTAAAAAAGGCTAGAAATAAAAGAAAAAGAAATATGATTAAGAAGTAATAAGAATTATTTAGAGGTGCTGTAAAAGGTTAAAGCAGTGCAGAATAAGAAGCTCAATTACAGAGTGATAAAGAGAAAATAAGGGAGTATCTAGATAATATGCATGAGCTTAGAACGATTGTTGTTAAGCACCTGTGTTTTTATAACTCCAGAACACAAAAACTTTTACCACAATGACTTAAGCAACAGAAAGATGAAAGGATTGTTGCTACATTTAGAGAGCACGTAACAAGAAAAATAACCATAGATCCTGTAGCGCTATTAGACATATTTCAGAAATTTTATGAAAATTGGTATAAAGCAGAGAAAGGTCAAGATCAAGAAAAATGGAAATATTTATGGAAGACTTAAATATGTCAAGGTTAGATATAGATAAGGCTCAACAATTACCAGTTGAAATAGGAGGAGAGGAGATAAAAATTATGACATATAGTCAATCAGCAGGAAAGTCTCCAGAAACAGATGGTGTTCCAGTGGAAGTTTGTAATATAGGAGGGAAGAAAGTAATAAAGATTTGGATGGTTTTGTTTAACAGTATTTTAAAAGGAGGGGAAGCACCAATATCCTGGAAAAAGCTGTGGTGGCTGTAATACCTAAAAATGGTAAAGACCCATTAGATCCAGCTTCTTATAGGCCAATTTCAATTTTAATCATAATTATAAAGTGTTTATGCCCATAATCGCTAAAGGAATGACAACAGTGTTGCCTACATTGATAGATATAGCTCAATGTGGTTTTGTGGAGGGGAGATAAACATTTGACAACATTAATAGAACAATGATAGACTAGAAGGAAGCAGAATGTAACAAAACACAGCTGTTGTTGGGTTTTAATGCAGAGAAAGAATTCAACAGAGAAAGCATGGATTTTATGAGTAGGGCAATGGAAGCATTTGCATTCCCTGATACAATAATAGGATTAATTAGGAGGATATGTGAGGGACCAGCAGCAAAAATCAAAGTGGGAGGGGTTCCTCTTTGATACATTGTGTCTGAACAGAGGAACCAGGCAAGGGTGTCTTATTTCCCCTTTGTTATTTGCATTATATTTAGAACAACTGGCAAAGAAAATAAGGGACTCAGAAATTAAAGGATATAATCAGTATGGTAATCAAAAAAAGTGGCCTTATTTGCAGGCAATATTATTTTGTATCTGATAAACCAGAAAAGGACATCTCAGTGTTGTGGAATTTTCTGAAACAGTTTCAAGTGTTTCTGTGATATAAAATTAATGAAGATAAAACAAAGGCTATAGCTGTAAGTCATGTACCCATACTTGAATTGGGTCCCCATATTTATGGAGACAAGATAAAATTAAGTATTGAGAAGTACAGGTTAAAAAGGATTCTGTTATGGCAGCTAAGAATATGTGAGAAGAGACTAAACAAACAATAATGTACAAACTGAGAAACTAGCAGCTCTTGTCTATGAATATGGATAGCAAGATACAAGCAGTAAAAATGTTTTAGTCCCTTTAGTTTTATACACAGGTCAGGCAAATTGGTATCAACCAAAGATGCTGTAGATAGTAATTAATAAAGATTTGAAGTATTTATCTGGCAGGGGAAGCGGGCAAGAGTCAAATGGGATAAGTTGATCCATCCAATAGAACAAGGTGGTTTAGGATTACCTGATTTGAAGGGATGTTTTATTGCTACACAGCTAAGGCTCCTATACATAACACAAGCAGAAAGCTACCTTTCAAAGTAGAAAAGGATGATAGTAAAGCTGTGGGATGATTCAAGAAATAAGGAAAGAGTGGGATTTTGTATACAAATCCTTAAGGAGAATAACAACAGTCAGACAGAATATTATATTCATAAAGTAGCAGAAAGTATTATAAGATTTAAGTGAACACAACAATGGAGAACGGAGATTCTGAAGATAGGTGTGGCTGCAATTAAAGGTATGCAAATTAAATAAGAGGGGGCTGGAAATTATTGGAGGAAACTGGCAAAGGAACCAATATATTGGGAATTAATAATTAGAGAGGGAGAGGTAATATAATGGGAAGAGGCCAATAGGACACTTGGACTGAAGTCTAAATACTGCTTTCCCTATCAAGGATTGATATCAAAGGCAAGGAGAAAGGGATATGGGAATCCTAATTGGAAGACCTGCCACAATAGAGGTTTTAGCTAAGTTTAGAACAGAAGCTGCTGTTAAAAAATGAATACTTAGTATGCCATATAAAATATTGCACAATAACTATAAGAATCAATCAGAGGAAGTTAGAAAAGATAAAGATGAGAGACTGGATAAGCAGTTCACAAAGAAACAATGGGAGGACATATGTATGACTCTCAAATATACAACAAAGTCGAAAAGATTTAGGACCTTTGCTTGGAAGTGTTTGCATAGGCATTTTTATACCTCAAGTAGACTCCAAGGAACTTTTCTTCAGGTAGACTACAAATATTGGAGGCGTGATGGGGAAGAAAGAGATACAAGGGAATATTTGTTTTGGGAGTGCAATGAGTTGGCAGACTTTAAAAATTCTCTACAAAGCACTCTGGCAGAAATACTGGTTGAGCAAATGGGTGTAACTAAGGAAATAATTTTTCAGCTCGGATTCAGGATCTGAATTGTCTAGACATAGTAAGACCTTGTTAAGCTTAATTCTGCTGGCTGCCAAAAAAGCGATTTCTAGAAAATGGAAATAAAAGTCTAAACCAACCATATTCAAATAAGTAAATACTGTAACAGAGATACAAAAAACTGAAAGTTGGAATCTTTAGAAAAGGATAGGATCAAATTACATAGAAAAAAAAAGGAAATTGTGGGAACAATGCATGCAGAAAATGTTTTGGTGGAAGAATGAGGTTTAAGGGAAGGGAGGAATTGACCAGCTTAGGTAATGTTGCATTGATTATATTGTACAGAATAATTTGTATTATGTTTGTTACTGTGAACATGTTATTATGGTTTGTTTTCATTTTGTATAAATGTAAGTTTTGCCTGTGTCACAAGTGATAATTCAATAAAGGTGTTAAAAAGTTCTCAATTCCAGATTCTTTAGACAAGATAATGACCCAAAACTCTTCCTTATCCAGCTAACTATGAAAAATCTCTTTATCACATCATTGCAAACTACAAGACTCTCTCTATGTCTCCATCAGCCCATACCTCATATCTAATCAGTATGGAGTTCCTGTATATTAAACCAAACACTATACTCCTTGGAGACTTCAACTGTTCCTCCAGAAACTTGGAGACTTATACATCCTGAAACTTGTATTCACAGAGATTTCTGGAATTCATCAGTACAAAATCTATGGGTCAGTTAGTCCACACCACAACTGGGGTGATAAAATCCTGGACTTGGTCCTTACCAGTATGAGGCAGGTCTGCTTTTCCCACAATTGTAACCTCCTGTTTGGTAAGATTGGACCACAAGTCAATCACATTTACCATAAGACTGAAGCCTGACGCATTCTCCAGTACCCCAGTGTTCAGAGACTATGCAATGCCAATTTACTAAAACTGAATGAAGACCCAGCTAAACTGAAATATCCCAGACACCTCGATGACATCAGTGCCTATTTAGAATCCTTTACTGCCAAGTTCTATGCACATGTAAATAGTTGCACAGATACATCTGTCCCCATCAGAAATAAATACAATGCCAATTAAACAATAAACCGCTATAGTAGAACCCTATTATAAACAGGCTCTATAATAAAAGAAAAAAGCTCAATGCATACAAAAATAAATCTAACTCTCAGGAAGTCAAAAATGGTCTTGCTAAACTAAACAAGGAGCTCCGGACCGTGATCAAGTCAATGAGAGACTGATATGAGGCAAGAATAACCACCCACGTGAAAGATAACCACAAAGCCTTCTTTAACTGTGTAAGAAACATCAGAAACAATGCCGAGCACTGCACAGGGCTAATAATAAATTATATCACCTACTCAGATCCAGATGACATAGCTAAATGACTATCATATACATTTAACTCAAATTTCACCTCCATCTCCAACCCCAGCATTCTCCGATCACGCATCTGCATCTATGCCCCTCTAGTCTCCCAAGAATAAGTCCTCATGGCACTCTTCAAGACCAGGAACTTCTGTGGGTCTAGATAACATACCAGGATGCATACTAGTTAGCTTGAAACAGGGCCTGCCAGACTCCCCATAGAAATGATTCAACACCAGCCTCCAAACTGACTATGTGCTAGATTTGGGGACAGCAACAGTCACCCCCCAGTGGGGGAGTCAACTGACCAGGAAATTATAGACCCATGAGTCTGATAAGTTACATCTATAAATCTAAGGAATGGCTTATTAAGAAATTAATAAGACAAGGATATGGGTAACCTACACACCTTTGATTCCATCCAGTTCGGTTTTGTCAAGGGTAGAGCCTGCCTATTCAATCTGGTTGGCATCTTCAAGAATTTTACTACAGCAATGGATGAGGGAAAACAAGTGCATATCACATATTTAGATCTAACTAAGGCATTCAATACCATTCCACCATCTGGTATTGTTAATAAACACTCCCATCCAAATGTCATCCCTAAGTAACTCAGTGGCTAACAAACTGACTTCCAAAAAGAACCCAGGAAATTAAGATGAGTGGCTCTTTTTCCTCCTAAAGACTTGTCACTAGCAGTCTATCCCAAGGTTCAGTCCTTGAGCCACTCCTCTTTGGCATTTACTTCTCAGAGGTCAAAGCCAATATTAAGGGCTTATTTATGACCAAATTTGCTGATGGTTGTAAACTAGGTACCATTATTAACTCTCCAGAGGACAGTAACATCCTCTAAGACAGCCTTTCTCAAGCAAATAGCTGGTGTCAAAACCACCATGGGCTAAAACAAAATGCCAAAAATGTGTAATGGCAACCTTTACCAAGCATAACATCTCCTGTAACTATCACATGAACTGCACACCCCTGAAAATTAATTTGGTAGATAGGAACCTGGGAACCTATGGAGAAAGTGAACTGTCTTTCTATCACCTTGTATCCACTGTTGTAAGAAAATCCTTTTTCATTGCACAACTTATTTGTAAGGTAATGGTGTCTATGCTCAGGAAACTGATCCTTTATCTGTAATGCCCAGGAAACTGATCATTTATCTGTATTCAGGCCCTATTAGGCCAATCATTGAGTATGATGCCCCCTTTAGCATGTACCTGCCCTAACACTTGCCACATCTTGAATACCCTCTGCATTTTCTCACTAAGAAAATCAAAGGCCTTAATTGTATGAACTACAGGGGTTATCTCAAAGCCTTGTCCCTGTTCACAGAATCAGACATGCTGTTCAGGGGTGACCTCTGCCTCACATACAGTGCCTCAGCAGATCCTATCCTCTCAGACCTCCTGCACATCTACAAATCCAGTGGTGGCATAAACACTCACTTGAGAGATCATCATTTCTTTTCTAACATAGGGTATGTTGGAGGGATAGATATGAGTCACAGACAATTTCACTTCTTTAGAATTGTTTTCATCTCCACATAAAACAAAGTAATTCACTAACTCTGTTTATATATAATCTACATGAATGGATGGGAAACCATCCCTGGAGTAGCACCTTTGTTCCTTATGGAAAGGGGTAACTTGTAAATGCTCCACCTGTCTGGGTTATTTCATAATTAGGATAGGTTTTTAAAGATACTCTAGAGTCAGTTGCTTAATAAGAACTTATGATCATAAAGTGTTATGTGCACAGCTGTGGCCCGAGCTGTGACAAATTATTGAAGGTTGGTCATTTGGCCAGAATAACAGCAGGAAACAGATATGGGCATGTACTTATGGTAATTGTCATGTATACTAGCCTATCTTAGCAATGTATGTTGCTTCTACAGCTGCTGCTTCTTTCAGCCAAACTTGGTTCCACAAAGTAGTGGTGTTTTATGAAAGTTACAAGAAGAAGGTATAATAAGCACAGCGACCTGAATATCAGTGCAGGAGCTGTGCATCTGCACAGCTGTATTAACAAAAACCAAGCATCAGCATTGACAGCTTTTTAGAGTTTATTGAATATTCAGTCCAAATGTGGGCAGTAATGTGAGAGGATATGCATAGAACTGGCATTTTATGCAACTGTCAGGGCAGTGCAAAATTAAAAAATTACTCAGACTTGCGGATGTGATGAAAAAAATGGACAAATATATAAAAAAATATTTTATTTCACACACTACAAAATTAAAGGAGGGGTTGCAGTCCAGTAGTACCACAGCACCAGCTGCCACTGATCATATACAGAAAGCTTAGCATGACATATGTAGATCTTTAATGGTGGAAACCAGATGTGGCCACCTGACACATTATTACTCACATATACATCATGCCCAACTCACCAAAATCTCAGGCAGTTGGTTATGTACCAGTCTTGCAGACACAGTCATTACACTTATACACTGAATGTATCTGGATGTGCAGACTTGCTCTGCGTGTAGTTGTACATTGTATGCCACTTCTTTCAGTGAGGCTGGTGCAGGATATCCTGGAATTTAGTCAGTCAGCTATGGCTAATTTGACTACGGCAAATTGTCAGGCACCCACGCATCAGAATTTCCTTTTTGCTACTCAGAAAATAAAGATCAGATGTCTCATAAATCTTGCTAGAGTTGTAGCCAAGAGATTTTCCAAATACTGACAATACACTGTGTCATCCAGCTGCAAGACTGTAGTATATGTGCCTTTACCCAATATCTTTACTGTTAAGCGTTAATACAGGGTCATATATATATTGATGAGAGAAACAACAGAAGATCCACCAAATAGCAGTTTATTGTAAAACTCTGACATCATATATATTGATGACCTGAATGTGGAATAAAAAGCATTGCTGCAGGAGGAATAACTGCAGTGTGCAGCAGATGTGCTGCCAATATCCTGAAGGACATGTTCACACTAAAGCAGAAGGCAGAGTTCTAGAAAACTGATAACAAGGGTGGTGAAGGGTAAAGTACAGAAGTGTCACTGTAGTACAGTTCTGGAAGATTAAATGAATGTTCTTTAATGTCATAAACAGACTATTGGAAATTTGTCACTTAGAATGCCTAGAGCAATAAAGCTGAAGATTGGTGTATTTCAGGAATATATCCCATGTTAAAGGAAGTACAATTTAATATTTTATAATAAAAATAGATTCTACTTGCTTTTGCTTAATTGTGAAGCAAACTAGATGAATAATAAACATGTAAATTTACTTTTCCAGAGGGAATCGAATGCATGAACTAAGCTGGTAGTGGTTTCCTATAGTAGATATGATCCCAAGTCTTTCTGAATTACAAATAAAAATATCGGAAAAATGTGTTGCGAATAGCAAACTGAGTGCGGGCTTGCAAAAAATAATGAGCCTAGTGATAATAAGGCAGCTGCAACCTGCGAAAGGTAATAAAGTGCCCTCTGCGGGTGAACTGCCTAATCTACAGAATCAGCAACAATCACCAGGAACAGAAATTGTGATGAGGCACTAACAGATACCAGCAGGTCTCATCATGCAACTAGGCTACAGGCGACTGTAGGGAGTACTATAGACTGTGGGATGGAGGTTAGGTTAGTAGCTGCAGATCCCTTGACAACTCCTAACACATACAAATCACCTTTCTGCTGTAACATTTTTAATTACCTGTGCTGGACTTAGATGTTATCTGTAAAAAAAGAACTATCACTCACAAACAAGAGTGACCAGAAGTACATTGTCTAGTTAGCTCAATTTTATGAACGTGGAGAGGTGGAATGAAAACAAACCTAAAAATATATATTTGATGCATTTACCCTCTGTGTCCTCTGGCGGACACTGAGGAAGCCAAGGACAAAGCATGGAGATGAAGGATAAACTGGATCACCTTTTTGGGAAGCTGAAATATCTGAACCTGGATATGGCAGCCATGCAGCTATAGCTAACAGAAATAAAAGACTGGCAGAATGCAGGGGAGTGTTCAGGTGAACAGCAGGAGAGCTGTTTTGAGTATCTTGCTACAGTGAAGAAATTCAACAACTTAGCAGTTTAGGGTTGACTTTTTTATAGCTTCATATGTTCATAGGAGGTTACTAGGCTAGAGCCCTTACAAGCCTAGCCATATTTGTCCCGAGTTGCCCCAATTGTCAGTGGTTAGGTGAAGGAAGATCACAGAGGTAAGGGTCTATGGTAGTTAATACTGACTTCCTCTGTCCAGGAGAGACATGGGCATTACCCCAGGAATGAATTTGCAGTCACCCATCCATTGATCTAAGTTGCGTTTGAAGAGGGTCATGGAGGTACTCTGTTTCACATGAATTGGAAGCTTGTTCTAGAAGAGTGGCAGTAACCCTGGGAGGTATATTTGTCTCTCCAGCATAACTTGTTCATGTCAGAGGCTAGGTTAAGATCCCTGGAGAGAGTGACCCTCTTGCAGTTTGATTTCAAAGAAGGCATGATAATTTGAAAGTGAGGGCTTGCAGCCATAACACAAGAATTATAAGCCTATGAGAGGATGTGCAGGAGAGAGACCTGTGAAGTCTGTAGATGAATAGATGGGCAGTTTAGTTCAACAAGTAACACAACTGCAGTATATAGACCCTCAAGTTTATAAGTTTGTCAATGGCTCATCGGGTAGGGCACTTGATGTTTGTGCTGGAATGTCAGATGGTTGTGGGTTCTAGTCTCACACTAGGTATTTAAGATTTATTTTTGTCAAGCAGTTAGTGCACATGATTAAAGTTTTAAGTTGTTAATGATCTGCTTCCTGTGGTACAGGGTTTGATTCTCTCAGCATTTATTTCTCTACTGTGTGATCTTGAATATACCACTTAAATAGCAAGTACTTTGGGGTAGATGGGAAATAGGGCTAGACTTCTCAATGGTCTCCTGGATCACATACCTAGTAACTCCCTATGATATGGAACACAGATTGGAAAAAATGATAGGAGTGAAGGGTAAGTCCAGACACTTTATAATATTTATTTATTTTATTTACTGTGTTTACTGGGATAGTCCAACTGGGTGGAAGCCCATTTTCAGCAGAGATCTGGGAAGAAAAGCTCCATAACATAATATGTAGACATAGAATTAAAAGCACAATTAACAGTATTAACAAGCAGGTTTTGAATGTACTACATCGTGAGAGTGTAAGCAGAAATATAGACAGTTACTGAGTATAATATACACAAAGCCTTATTTTTTGTTTTAAAACAAGAGAGTGAAAACATCCATATTTAGTACCTATGAATTTCTGACAGATTAGTTGCATTTTATCAGCATGATAGTATAAGAATATAATTTAAGTTATTTCCTTAGAGATTGTATTAGCTCTGTAAGTATAGATTGCTAGAGGGTAGTTGAGAAGATTAGAAGTATGTGAAAAATGGAGAGGTGCAGGAGTTATTAGTAAGAGTACACTGGGGTTACTGTATCCAGGAAGAGAAAGAAAAAGTAAAAAAATGAGGGCGGAGGGTGGATGGCATCAGCTGGGGTTGATATAAGAGTAGATCCATTTGTTACTGAGGTACTCTTTTAGCAGTTTTCTTTTAATTGTGGTTGATTGGTAATGTTTAGAATATGTTGGAGAATTGTGATCCAGATTTTGGAGATATAATGGGAATAGAGGGAGTCTCCAGCTTTATTGTTGCTTTTTTAAATGTTTAGTAATGTTTTAGTGAGGATCAGATTTGCTGAGTGGTAGCATAAGGTTGATGCAGTTGTGGGCAGAGGTCTTGTCTGGTTGGCATACAATGTGGTGGCTGATGATACGTCGGGTGAAAGTTAAGTGTTGGAGGAGTTCTAACCATTTTATTTGTTGGAGGGCAAAATGGTGGTGGAACCCATGAGGGAAGCTTGTGATGAATTTGGCTGTTCTGTTGTAGCAGGATTTGAGTTTTGTTAGGTCTGTTTTACTTGTGTTAGTGAGGATGGGACAGGCATAGAGTAGAGTGAACAGGATATGAATTCTGAAAATGTCTAGTCTGGTTTGGTTGGTAAGGAAGGGCTTAATTCGGTATAGACAGCCTAACTTAATGTGAGTCTTCTGAATGGACTGTGATAGATGTAAGTCAAATTTTATTTTGTTATCAATTATAACACCTATTAGTTTGCCTTGTGAGACAGCAGTTATAGTAGCATTGGATGAGTGTATTTAGAATGTGGTTAGGGGAGTGGGTGATTTGGTGGGAAGAAATAGTATCAGCTTGGTCTTGTTTGGGGTCAGTATAAGGTTTCCTGCACCTAGCCAGGATTCCACTTCTGAGAAGGATTGCTGTGTAATGATCTCTAGTTGTTTTAAAGAGGATGCAGTACACATGAGGGTTGAATCATCTGCGTATTGGATGACTGAGATGAGAGGGGTAGATTTGTGTAGCTGGTTAGTGAAAATGGTGAAGAATAGGGGGTATGGAGCCTTGGGGTACTCCTATGTTGACAGCAAGTGGGGATGATAGCTCCTGTTGCCATTTAACAGCTTGCTGGCAGCTAGTAAGGTAGCTGTGGAAGCATGTTAGGGAAGAGTGACTAAGTTTTAGGCTGGCGAGCTCTAACAGATGTTTCTGGTGAGAAACTGTGCCAAATGACTTGGAGAGGTCTAGAAAGATGGAGGATACACATTTAATATGATTTCTGTGTTGATTTACTGTGTCAGTATAGCTGAGGAGGGTGGTTGTGGTACTATGGTGAGGGCAGAAAACCATGTTGTGTGTGAGATAAGAGGTTGTTAGATAGAAGGTGGTTTAGAAGCTGGGTGTGTATACATTTTTCTAGTCTTTTGGAGAGGGGTGAAAGAATGGCAATGGGTCTATAGTTTGTGAATTCAGTGGAATTGGCCCCTTTGTACAGGGGGATGCTGTAGGATATTTTCCAGGTTACAGGGATGTAGTTTTCAATGATGAAGTGATTGATCGTTATAGATATGGGGCAGGCAATGACTTCTGCGACAATTTTTAGGAATTATGTAGGAAGGTTATCTGCTGCTAGAGTGGTGGGTTTGAGTTTACTGAGTAGCTAGTTGGCACAGGTTTAAAGGAGAAGGGGTTACTGGCACTGACATTTGAGAGTAGGATCTGAGGTGGTGAATTTATGTGACAGTTGATAAGAGAGTGATTTGAGTTTATGAAGAAGGAGTTAAATTGTGAAGCTATACTATCAACTGAGAGAGGTGTGGTAGGTTTAGGGGTTGAGGTCTTTCCAGGATGAAGGAGTTTATTTATGGTGGACCAAAATATTTTGGGATTGTTATGATTTGCTTGTCGGGCAGTGGTGGAGTAAGTTTTTTTTTATCAGATTTTATTTGGGATCTGGCTTTGTTCCAGAGTTGTTTGCACAGTAGTAGGTTGTCTTGGCTGTTGTTGGTTTTCCAGTGTCCCCAGGCTTTCTCCCTTTGTTTAAGTAGGTTTTGGGTGTTGTATGTTAGCCATGTTGTGTAGTGATTTTTTTAGTCTGGCAAACCTACAGAGGGATAAGCTGTTTAGGATGCTGAGGAAGGTGGTATTGACATTTTGTACTTCATCATCTAGGGGAAGGGTTTTGAGGCATGACAAATTATTTTGTTGCAGTATGGAAAGGAATATTTGGGTATTAAATTTCTTCTTGTTATGGATTAGATGGTAAGCTGATTGTCTGGGTGGGCTGAGGTTGTGTCTAAGTAGATAAGTAGGCAGATGGTCTCTGATACTGTCAGGGAGGCAGCCAGCTTGGAAGGATGTTGGTGGTTTGTTAGTAAGGGTCCAGTCTAGAATGGAATGTCTGTTGGAGGTTTTGTTTATTCTGGTGACTTCTTGTATGAGTTGGGAGAAGCTATATAAGTTTAAAAAGTTGGAGGGATTATTGCAGTTATACATGGACCAATCTGTGTTGAGGTCGCTCATTATGATGGTTTCTTGGTGGAAGGTTAGGGATAACCAGTGAAGAGCGTCTTCATCTGTGTTAGAATTTTCACCTGAAGGGATGTATATGGCCACAATTATTAGGCTTTTATTGTTGTTTATTTGTGATTTAGTGAGTAGTATTTCATCATTATTAAAAGGAGGAAGGTTGGTGCTGATGAGATCTAGTTCTAGACTTTGTGCAACAATTACGGCTACTCCACCTCCTCGTTTATTTTGATGGTCATATCTGTGTAGGTTGTAGCCAGGGGGAAGGCTCTCATTGTTTTTGATTTCAGGTTTAAGGCAGGTTTCTTTTAGAATGGTTAAATCAGGGGAGTATAAGGTGAGAAGTGCATGGAGGTCATGTACTTTATTAACTATACTTCTTAGATTTATATTAAGGAAAAGGAGAGAGTGTCTTTTAGGGTGGGTGGGGATGATGGGGAAGGTTTGTGGGGAGTATGTGGTGGTTTGCTTGTGATTAAATTTGGGGTCAGGGTTAAGGTGGATATCACCACTAAGATTTAGTTGTGATAATATGCTTAATACAGTTTTTATGAATTAGGGTAGCAGTTTGTTGTTTGTAAGAAAAGTATGAGGTTTTGATGTAGTTTGGTAGTATTTGAATGGGAAGTAGCCTATGTGGGTAATGTTGTAGAGGTTGGATACAATGTTGGGGTTGTTATGAGGTGTTTTATGTTGGAGGCTGTTGGTGCAGGACTTGGGGGTATGATAGTTGTGGAGAGAGGTGTGGTAGTATGTTAGATGGTAGACAAGGCTTATTATGATAAGGTTTGTTGTGTGGATGGGTAGGATTTTTAGTGGTGTAATTCTGGGAATTTGTGGCATTGTGTAGTATAGGAATAGAGTGGATGTGAGAAAGGAGATATCAGTGGATTAGTTTTTGGCAATGGATGGATGGATGGATGGATGGATGGATGGATGGATGGATGGATGGATGGATGGATGGATGGATGGGAGTAGCTACAGGGGAAGAAGGGGTTGTGTTAAGAATAGTAGGGATATTTGGATGGGTAGGGATAAGAGAGGATAGCAGGTGAAGAGGTAGGAGTGGGTGGGGAATGAATAAGAAAATTAGAGATGAGTGGGGTTTTAAATATTGTGATAGGTGTAAGTGGAGAGGGGGTGTGGTTGATGGTGATTGGTAGGGACATAATATAGGGAGTGGCTATGCATAGATATATGAAGGCATAATGGGGTGGGTAGGAATTGGGGGTAGGGTAGGGGAGTGGAGTGAGCATTAAGATGATGGTGTGCATAATTAGACCGGTGGCACTGTAGAAAGGTTTGCTATGCATACCACTTTGCTCTGTAGATTTTCACAGACTGTCCAGATTTTTGCCTAATATTTTTGGTCTGTTTCTCATAAAATTTGTGATTTTCTTACTAATCACTGAGAATTGAAGTCACTAAATAATTATATACAGTTGAGTTTAAACTTCATGTCATTCAGTAAATGTTTACTAACACAAATCCTGCAACTTACTAAGTTTATAAGAGCAAAATTTAAAATCTTTCCCTCTTTTTGGGCCTTTGTCACCCCATTATTTTAGGCTTTGTCCAGATTAAGAGTTGTTATGTTAGTGATGAAAAAAAGTAAGAATGATGGAGAATATTTTGCAAGACATGCATTATTAATGCAAACAATTGTTCCCTGCATTGGAGTATATGATAAAGAAAAGTATCATGTTTAATCTGGTAGGCCCAGCTATGTTAATAATTAATTAATAAGAAGTTATATATAGCATCAGAAATGAATAAGATGGTGCTACTGAAATATATTCTGAGATGATTCAGGGGTGAAAACTGTGGTACAAAAAGAATGAATGAGAAATGAAGAACACTGAAGTGCAGCTTGAAGGAGTGAAAGAATTAACAAAGCAGCAGAATACAACTGTCTAAAATACAGTGACAGGAGCAAAGTACATAGACCCACATATATGGTGCATCAGAAAAAGAAAACCTTCAATAGAAAAAGACAGGAAGGTATTGTGATTGAGCCAATGTGGAAAGAGTAAGGAGACTAGGGATAGATCCCCACTAAAAGATGCAAACAACAGGCAATTATTATGGGGACATTGAAAGCGTGTCAAAGTCGAACAACACAGAGTATGACAGATCATTCTATCATATGGAAGGACATCAATATAAGAGATATCAGAAAGCTGAGGTGTACAGTAAGAAGATGGGGTCAGTTACAAAATATGTCTGTAGACTGCTAGTGTGGCAGTATGAACACAAGAAGGAAGCATTTACGTAACTAGATATAAGTATGAATGGGGTGGAAATGTGGAGATTTGTGCAATAGCAGACACTCATCTTTCTATTTCTTGTACTCTCTCTCCTACAGTAACTTTCTTATTGCATTGGACCTGTGTTGCCAGATTTCAAGTTTGCATCTCTGTTTTGGGGAGGAAGTGCAGGCAGGTGGGAAGTTATGAAAACACAATATCAGAAGACCAGAGAATCAGGACAAGAAATTAGAGAAGGGGAGACCAGGGTAATTCAAATGTATGTAACACAAAAAACACACTAAGGCAATAGAAAGCAATAAGGATTTATCACGAACGTATAATTCTTCAAAATAAAAAATGGAGAGCAAAACAAAAAAAAACACTTTATCAACTCTTTAACTTAAATCACCACATTTTCATCAGTACACCAGGACTTCATCAGATAATACATTCATCATAACCCCACTCTTTAAATACTCAACCCTGCTATTAGATCAATTAATCAGTCAGACTTAATTAAGAAAAAAAAAACGCCCCTTAAAAAACATTAAATAATTCAGTCTTTGCACGAAAAGTGAAAGTATTCTTAAAACTCTAACAATAAAACAATAAAAAGCTTGACTTTTAGGCATAACAAACTTAAATACCATCAAACATATATATGTAAATATATATATATCTATGGATCTAGGACTATTGATCGAAAGCTCAAAAGTCCGAATCCATAATTACTGAACACACTTTAATATATATATATATATATATATATATATATATATATATATATATATATATATATATATATATATATATATATATATATATATATATATATATATATAAAAACTATATATCTAAAACAGTGTAATGTTGCCACCTTGTGACCGAATACACAAATTGCATTTAAAACTGGAAAAACTATATATAAAAATACATATGTAAATATGTAAAAATATCTATGACTTAATATTAGAATGTGAAATGTGGACATAGTTAAACCTAAAAATCTTTTGAAATATATGTATTTCACTTGATAAGCCTCTATTGCCAGACTTTTTGACTGCAGTAAAATCCTGGAGTAACTGGAGAGAGAGAGAGCGAGAGAGAAAGAGAGACATCATGAAAATGCATCGAGTAGTCATCACATTAGTAATACATATATGGAAGAGGCTATTCTCACTGCCAGTAATCAAGAACATGCAGTTAGTTACCCTCAGCACTACAAAGTTATCTGTCCACATCTCTCATACTATGCCCAACACAGAAATAGAAGTTATGTCTTACCATAACATTCCATCTGTGATGTTGATCTTCGTTTATTCATTACTGATGGGTTAGGATGGAACCGAGCCAGCCATATATCAAGCTTGCATCTGCCAAAAACTCTCGAGCCAAGGTCCTACCCAGAATGCTCTGCTCCCTGTTACCTCAGATCGAGTTTGCAAGTTGATAGACAATGGTAGAGGCTACCTCTGGTCATAACAGACCTACAATAAAGGAGTATATGAGATCAACCAGGAACCTCCTGAGGGGGGGGGGTGGAGGGGGGATTGATTGATGAATGAAGATCAACAACACAAATGGAACATTATGGTAAGACATAACTTCTTTATCTAATGTTGTTAATCTTCATTCATTCCTTACTGATGGGACAGAGTCCCCAGCTACCTGTATCCCTGGGTGGCCCTCATGGAAAGACATTCCTGAGCACCATGGAGCCAAAAGAAGCTCTACTTCTAGAGGCCAAATCCAATTTGTAATGAAGACTAAAGCTATGAGGTTTGGCCGAAGCTGCAGCTGAGCAAATATCATTGAGGGAAGCCTTAGCATGGAAAGCTGCTGAAGTTGCCATAGACCTTGTAGAATGTGCCTTCACTCTGTAAGGCATGGTGACCTTGTTCTTGTTGTAGATAAAGATAATGCAATTTATCAACCACAAAGCCAATGTAACATTTGAGACAGGATGACCTAGTCTTGCTCCAGAAAAAGCCAGAAAAAGTTGGTCTGATTTACGGGTAGATTTTGTTCTGTCCAGATAAAATAACATCCAAGGAGTGCAGGCAATATTCTCCCCTGTTAGAGTGGTTAGAAAAAAAATAATGGAAGGTCAATAGATTGGTTGATAGACCACTCTGACACCACTTTTGGTAAAAAGGAAGAATTAGTTCTCAGTAATACCCTATCCTTATGGAAGGTAAGATAGGGAAGTTTGATGAATAAGGCTTGAAGTTCTGACAAGTGTCTGGCCGATGTTATTGCAATCAGAAACAAAGTTTTCCACGAGAGATATTTTAAATCACATGAAGACAAAGGTTCAAAGGGGGGAGCTGTTAAGGCTTGCAAGTCCAAGACCAAATCCTAAAGTTGTACTGGTTCTCTAAAGGGAGGTTTTAGGTGAAGCACCCCCTTCAAGAAAGTTTTAGAGTCTATGTGATATGATTGAAGAATCCTGAAAACCAATGTGGAAATTCGAAATGGCAGCTAAATGCTCACAAATAGTAGAGGCAGATAGCCCAGAGTGGAAAAGGTGTGATAAGTAATCCAAAACCAGCAAAACTGGGGCTGACACGGGGTCTACCTGTTTGTTTGCTGCCCATAGAGAAAACCTTTTCCATTTATTGAGATAGATTAGTCTGGTGGATGATTTATGAGGTGCAATAAGAATAGAGCGCACTGGGGATGAGAGGTTTTCCTGCCTGGTAATCATTGGAAGTGGAGAAACCAAGCTGTCAGCTTCAGGGTTGTTAGATTGGGGTGAGTCAGACCCTGTGGATGGGAGATCAATGTTGGGGATGGATTAAGGATCCACAGTTGATCTAGCCGGTGCTGCCAGAGGAAGGGGAACCAGACATGTCGAGGCCAATAATGAGCAATGAGGATCACTTTGCTTTTCAACTGCCATGCTTTCTAAAGAAATTGGGAGATGAGGGGGCGAGGAGGATAAGCATAAAGTAGACCCGAGGCCAAGTGTGGATTAGAGCGTCTCTCGGTGACTGTCCCCTAGGGGGGATCAGGGCAAAATAGTTGCTGCATTTGAAGTTGGTTGGGGAGGCGAATAGATCGCAGCAAGGCTGGCCTCAGCGGTTGAAGATTTTTGCTGCTATCACAGGGTTGAGGGACCACTCATGAGGTTGTAGAATGCACTTGCTCAATTTGTCCACTATCACGTTGGAGCTTCCGGGAATGTGTGTTGCAATTAGAAAGTGCTTGGAAGCTATCGCCCATTGCCATATTCTCAAAGCCTCTTGGCATAACGGATAAGATCTGTTGCCCCCTTGCTTGTTGATGTACCAGACCACTGACATGTTGTCTGATTGGATCACAATAGCCCCTGATGGAAGGATGGAATGAAATGCTTGCAACGCTAGTAGCACCACCCTCAGTTCCAGGACATTGATATGCAAAAGGGCCACTGTCTCCAACCAGGTGCCTTGGACCGAGTTTCCCTGACATAGCCTCTTCACCCCATTAGGAAGGCATCCATGGTCACCGTGGCTTTCGGCTGATTGGGGCTGAAGGGGTGAGACCATTGTTGGGGATTTCGAGACATCCACCAGAGTAAATCTTGCTTGCATCTCTGAGTTACACTTATCTGAAAAGACAAAGGATGTTGTAGAGGGTACCAGAGTGAGAAGTAACCACTGAAGCAGCCTCTTGTGGACTCTGGATAGAGGAACAATGGGGATCGAGGCTGCCATTGACTCCAAAAGTTGCAGTATAAATCAAGCAGGAGATTTGTGGTGACAGAGCAGCAGTTGAACCTGTTGCCTTATTCTTTGAAGCCTGTGGTCCGGAAGAGATGCTGTGCAATTTCTCATGTCCAACAGTACCCCAATGAATTCCAAAGACTGGTCTGGGGTCATGATGGACTTCTCCCTGTTTATAGTAATTCCCTGGCATTGTGCTGTGAGGACAGTGTAGTGCAGGGCTTCTTCCAGTAGATGCTTGGTAGGGGTAGTGAGGAACCAGTCATTTAGATATGGAAATGCCTGGAATCCTTGAAGTCGCAAGTGAGCGATAACCACTGCCATGCATTTGGTGAACACTCTGATGGCTGTAGAGAGACTGAAGGGCAGTGTTCAAAATTAGTAGTGACAGTTTCTATGTGGAACTGGAGGTAACTTCTTGAGCATCTTCCATTTTTATGTGGTAATATGCATCTTGAAGATCTACAGAGCACATCCAATTGTCTTTTTCCAGAAGAGGAAGGATAGACTGAACCATGACCATCTGGAATTTCTCTGTTTTTACAAATTTGTTCAGTGTGCTGAGATCCAGAATTGGTCTCTAGTCCCCTGTCTTTTTTGGCACTAAAAAGAACCTTGAATAGAAACCAGATCCTATCTGATCTGGGGGGACCTTTAGGATGACTCATTTTTGTAGCAGCATTTGGATTTCATGTGCTGCTGCTTCTCTTTGACTGGGTGGAACATCGGGTAATACTCTGGATGAGATTGGACAAAGATGGAAGGGGATGCGATAGCCTCTGGATATTATCTGCTGTACCGGAGTTGGTGGTCATGTTTTGCCAGGCAGCGGGGTACAAGGAAAAATTATCCCGACAGCTTCCAGATGTGAGCAGTTGGGCAACGCTTCAGAAGCACTAATAGGCTTGGCCAGAGAAAGAATCTCTGGAACCCCAGTTTTGCAAACCTCCTCTGCCCTAAAAGGGGCATCTTTCATTGGAATTTCCCTCTCTGCCTCCAGGGGGGGAGAACTCGGCACACGCGTCACAGAAAGAGCTCTGTGATTTCCTGTGCCACATCTTCCCGCTCCTCTGATTTCTGTAGTAGAATCGTTGAAGAGTGGAGTGTCTGACACCAGTGGCAGATAAGGTCTTGCCATTTTGTTTGCACCTTGTCAACATATCTTTAACTTTAAGAGCAAACAAAGAAGCGGCCTTGATGGAGACATTCATGAAGGAAGCCTTAAAGGAGTCCGCAAATTCACAAAGGCGCATCCAGGCATGTCATCTTGACTATAGCCACGCCTACCAGTCTAGCCACTCCTTCTTTTGCATGAGAAATAAGACACATGGAAGAATTGGAAATGGACTCTAGGGTGGCTATCTGAGAAGCTACATTGTCACTGACCTAATCAGAAACAGCTCCTGCCAAGGTTTCAGAGAGTTAGTTGATAAGATCCCTCTGGAGCCTCGTAAAGTGTGCCAAATAGTTCAAAGACCTTACGGCGAAGGTCAATGAAGCAAACACATGCTTCCCTAGTTTGTCTATCACCCGGGAGTCCTTGTTTGGCGGATGTACAGTCTAGCTCTCTTCTGCCAAGCCTTTCTTAGTTGCAGCCACCACCAACATGGCATCTAGTGGAAGACCTCATGACCAATGCGGATGCTCAGCTGGGGGTGATAAAATTTTATCAGGCCTCCACGGTATCACTTCTAGCATGTTAGGAGCCTTCCATGCTTGCTGGGCAATGATCTGGAAAAGCTTATCGACCAGTGGGGGTAACCCAGGAGATAGGGGGCTGGGCAAGAATGGCCTGCAGGAATACGGATTCCTCTGAGGAAGGATTAGAGGACTTCCAGACACCTCTCTGTCTAAGGATTTCGAGGATGTCACCAAAGGACACCTCATCAGAGGGTGACCATGGGGACACTACTCTGTCATCAAAGTCCATATCTTCAGTGTAGTCCATGCGCTTCCTCTTCCATGAAGCTTTGCGGGTACTTCCTCTATGGGAGGTTCTGGGGAAGACTACAAAGAGGGGGTCTCCTGAGGGGGAGAAACCTGAGGTCCTTGTGCCCAGTGTCCGGTGGTTGTGGCTTGTGAGAGTTGCGGCACAGGGGGGGAGAGGACTCTGACATGAGGGGTTTGCCAGGAGAGGCAAGCACCCTCTCCATGGCCTGGAAGGCCAGCCCTCCCAAGGAGAGATGGGAGCCCATTACCAAGCATGACAACCTTGGAACTGGGGTCACACCCCACCCTGACGAGCCAACCCCCAGACCAGGAGTCTCAAGAAGACAGTGAAGCATGAGAGAGGGAGGATTACTGGAGGGTTCATAGGTAGTTTCATAAGTAGGTACTAGGCTATTGGCCCTAGGGCCTATATAAGGCTAGCCAAAAAGGTACCCTGGCTTTCGCCACCCAAGAAAATTATTTTCCTGTGCCCCTGTCAAGCAGAGCGACAGAGGTGATCCCAAGGGAGAATTTTGAGGAAGGTGTCTGCACCAGTAACAATGACAGTGTGGAAAAGGATTGCACCAAGGAGCATGTCAGTGCCAAAAATGCCTGCACCATGGAGGACAGTAATGTCATACTTGGGGGCCAAAGGGGATCGCACCAACCGTGCCGAAGGAGACTGTACCTGCATGGACAGTGCTAGTAAGGGCTGCGATGGAACTGTTGGAGCCGTAAATGTCTGCACCAGAAACTCTGGTGCCGGTGTCAATAAGAAGGACATGGCTGGAGCAAGAATCAAATACAGCAGTGCCGTGCCTGGAACTGATAGGGTCACAGGTAGTCATTTTCACCTTCTTATTAGTCTACTCCCTTCGATCTCCAGAGGGAGATGAAGTGAGCGACCTCGATGAGGAAGAGAAAGAATGCCTCTTACAGGGTTTAGTGGGAGGGGCTGAGCCCTCTGAAACAGAAATAGTCTCACAGAAAGGAGATTTGAGAAGACCTTTCAAGATTAACTTGTTCTTTCTCTTGTTAAGAGCTCTGGTCGAAAAATGTTTACAAATACCACACGGGGGATCCACAGTAAGGTGGCAGACATTCAAACAACAGACACATAAGTCATGGCCATCGGAAAGCGATAACTTACAGCCGCAATCCTTACACTGTTTAAAACCAATGCTACTTTTCTTATCTGACATAATGATGTGGAGAAGAACAACAGTAACAAGAAGAAGGAGAAAGGCTACCCAAAATGGTAAGAAGAGAGAAGGAAGAACTATTGCCAACGATGGTAATGAAGAATTACCTCAAGGTAAGTAAAAGGGTAATAAAGGGAAATATTCTAAAGGGAGAGGTTTTAAGGATATAATAGGGTAGGAGAATAATACAAGAACTGTATGAAAAACTTTAAAGTAGAAACAATATATAAACTTAAAAAATTATTCACTTAGCTGAAGAGAGTGGCTTGACACGGCAATGCAGCAACGTGGCAAATGAGATCTGGGGTAACAGGGAGGTGAGCATTCTGGGTAGGACCTTGGCTTGAGAGTTTTTGGCTGACGTGAGCTTGATATATGGCCAGCTCGGTTCCGAGGATGGAACCAATAACCCATCAGTAAGGAATGAATGAAGATTAACAACATCAGATATAATGTTACCATACAAATAGGGGCACCATACAGGAAATGATGTGTCATCCTCATATACAGGCCTGTGGTTTGTGAGGACTACAAATTCCTGTGGACAACATGGTATATCATGGTTTTGAAAACATTATCTACATGAACTTTCCAGCAACCAACAGTGGACAAGGTGGATGTATTCCAGGCATCTGCTTCAAGAATACTCCACCATTTTCTTGATGACGTGCTACATCATATGGGGAGCATATTCGATTCCAACACAACAAAAGGAAAGGAGAAACACCATGTGGACTTTTTATAATATAGCCCATTTCCTAGAAGTACTGGGAAACATTAACTCCCCACTACTTTTTGTAATTTCTCCAAATCTTTTGGGTTTCCAATACCATGATGGGAATGGACCCCATTCCTAAATCAAAGTACAATGAAAGTTCATGGAATTAGTATTATTTCACTCTTTGATGTCAGCCAAAAGTGAACTTTGCAATACCTGCAATGTGCCCAGTAATGATTCCTTCTGTAATTCATATGGAGTTACATATATTGGTAGCATATTTAAATGAGATTGTAGAATCATTTTTGTAAGATCCATTGCTCCTACTACTATTCGAACTATCTGGGTATCTTTCTTCCACATTGCTCTCATTTCTGCTTGTAAATCCTGATATTTTATGACTTTGTGTCTCTCTGTACACAAGACACTATAGTGACTGGGTGCAGTGATTTCAATGATCAATCCTAATTTTGTCTGCCACCTATAGAGCAAGGATAATGGTATATTCACAATAAAGGAGTTCTCTACCATCAAACTGCCAAGTGGTCTGCAATACAGAGGGTATAATATACAATGCATGAGCAGGCCACTCAGACAGTGCCCAGAGTTCCACACCTGGCACACGTGGTTTACATCTGTGTTTTCTGAATGGTTACATTCCACAAAGCCATCTTATTGGTGATACTGGATATGCCCCAGAGCAATGGCTAATGAGTCTAATTACATGGCAAAGAACACTGTGATTCCCCACTCTGGGACAGTAAGCACGGAACTTGAATCCTCACCACTGACAATGGAGAGGGATGTTCACTTGGAATACAAATGGATACACTCAATATTTCCAGATGCAGACCTCTCTGCATTAAGCACAATTTCCCTTAAGAGTACCCAGGGAACACGCTCACTCCAGGCCTGGTTCCTGTCTATATCTGTCCAAATCCCCAGTAAGATTCCCCACTAGCACAGCTTAGAGTTGAGTCCTTAGCTGAAGTTCCAAGCTAAGTCCTCCCACACGTTTGTGAAAGCAGTGCTTTGTGTCCCTGCCCTAAGCAGCTGACATACACACACTTTGACTCTTTGAGATTTGATTTACACACACACACACACACACACACACACACACACACACACACACACACACACACACACACACACACACACACACACACACACCTGAGAAAGGCTGGCACAGATTCACCTGCTGTGACCCTTCTGCCCAGACTATAAGGTAGTTATCACTGCCCCCAGAACCCCTGCCAACTAGTTTAAGGCTCTTACAAGGGTATCCAATTTTACTGAGTGAAATCAATGTTAAACAAATGGTAATGTTGACCAAACAGCAAGTTTTTCAGGAGTGGCCAGAGTTATCACCAAATAAATGTGTGCAAATACTCCCAAAACCTAAATATTTTCTTAAAGAACCAGCCATAATGAAAAGTTTAAATATATTTAATAATAAATAATAAAAGAACTTGAAAATACAAAATACTAAATATATATTTACAGTAGATACTAGAGTTTCAGTCACAGGAGATATTAAAAATAACACAGATGGAAAGTTTCACACAGTTATAGAAAAGCAGTATTTCTAACCATGCTATATATTCCTGATTAATCTAAAAGAATTACTGTTCCGTAGTTAAGATAATTTGTGGGTGAGTGGTCCTTGTTGTCACATCCAAGACAGAATTCAGAAGGGTGGGAGCAATTTCCTACTAATATCTAAATATTATTTCAGAGATAGTTACACAAAGACATCACATCTGGTCATCTGACTCTTTTTCCCACACTCACCAACACTAGAAGCTGCGAGGGTTTAGCACATATATGTTACCATACACATAAACAGGGCTTTACTCAGATCTCTTAGAAGTCATAAAACCATACAATGCTTCCCTTCTTCCTACAGGAGCCACAAACTATTCTCTAGCACAGACATTGCATCTTTGCCTTCATTCAAAACTGTAAGATAACATCTTTATGGCTTAACCCATAAAGTAATTTAATTTCAGGAATATTTTGCAAAAGCAAGTGGATTAAAATTAACCTCTTCCCTTCCAGTATATGTTGTTACAATATATACACTTAAACAGTTACAATAATGCATGTACATATCTTTTCCTTCCAGCAGGATGCAATACTGATATATTTTAACACAAGCAAATCTCACAAATACATTTTCAGCTCAAGCATCTATACAAACCAGTGTGATATACAAATGACATATTTTACAAATATTCCAGCTAGTCGTGCTGACATAAGTTACAAAGTTCATCTGGCATGGCTGGCAGTACCTCCTATCATTGCATCTCTCCCCCTTTGAAGATTCAAGCTAGTTTTTAAGTGTCCCTTGAGAAATGTTGCTTGAGAAGAATTAGCCTGTCTGGGAATACATTAATGAAGACCTGGCTTGAGATTCCATCTGCCTTGGCATTGTTGATCCCATTAGAGTGCTGCACTGTTATATCATATGCCTGCAATCCTAGGCTCCACCATAGTAACTTGTCATTTTTCTGACTGGCTCACTGTAGCCATAGATCCCCCTCAGACTCCTCCTGCCTTCCACTGTAAATACTTAGCATGAGGGCCTCCCTATCATGGTAAGGTTTCATTCTGTTAACATGATACAATTTGTGTCCCTGCCTAGCAGTTCTACCATATAGTTAATATCACTGTCCTTCCTCACCACTTTGAAAGGTCCCTCCCAAGCTGTCTGCAGCTCATTGTGTCTGATAGGAATTAGAACCAGAGCCTGTTGCCCCACAGCATACTCTCTGGCTCGAGCATTCCTGTAATACCAGACCTTTTTCTGCTGTTGGGCTCCTGCCAGGTTCTCCTGGGCCAAGCCCATGATCTCCATAAGCCTTGTCCTTAGGTTTAGGACATGTGCCACAATGGACTGCTTGTGGGATTCACACTCACCCTCCCACTCATCACGAATCATATCTAAGGTCCCCTCACACTTGGCCTGTACAGCAACTGAAATGGTGAAAAAAATGTGGATTCCTGGGGTATCTCTCTGTAATCAAACAGCTGATGGGGCAAATATTTGTCCCACTCTCTCTTATCCTGGCTTGTGAATGCCTGTAGCTTGGTCTTTAGTGTAGAGTTTAACCTCTCCTTAAGACCATTAGAATGGGGGATGGTAGGGGGTGATCTTAAGGTATTTCACCTCATTGTACTTCCACAGACAAGCCAGCAGGTCTGACATGAAATTGGCACCTCTGTCAGTAAGATTTTACTCTGGAAACCTACGCTGCTGAAAATCACTAGCAAAGCATTTGCCACCTTCTCTGCTTTGATGGAAGGAAGAGCTATTGCCTCAGGGTATCTGGTAGCATAATCTACCACCACCAGGATATACTTATTCCCTGTGGAGCTTGAAGTACTCAGAGGCCCCACAATATCCATAGCTACCTTCTGAAATGGCTCCTCAGTCACAGGCAAAGGCATCAAACAAGCTTTGACCTTGTCTCCTGCCTTGCCTACCTTCTGGCATTGCTCACAGGTCCTGCAGTACCCTGTTACATCCCTGAAAATCCCAGGCCAATAAAAGTTCTGCATAATATGTCTCTTGGTATGCTTTATGCCCATAAGACCTGCAAAAGGAATGTCATGGGCTATGGCTAGAAGTGTCAGATGGTTGGCTCTTGGCACTACCAACTGTTGTATTACCTCACTCTCTAGCCTCCTTTAGGGGTCCAGTCTGTGTACAGTAACCTTTTGTTCCAGTATACAGACTCCTCTGTTCCATGAAAATCAGGTGCCTCTGCCTCCCTAGCTACCTGCCTCAAGCCTCTTAGTGTAGGCTCTGAGAACTGAGCTTTTCTCAGCTCTACTTCTGTGACTCTTCCCAGCTACCCTTCCACTGGAAGTCTGGTGTCCTCTGACAGCGGTGCCTCACTGTCAGCCTGCATACTACTACTCACCTCTGATTTTGCAATCACTCAAGTGAAAATCATTACCTATCAGCAGCAGTGATTCACCTTGTAATAGCCACACCACCAGCCCTGGCTTCAGGTGTGGTGTCTGTCTGTGTCTCCCCCAGGCTACCAGACCCACATGCTTGTCTCCAAACATGACTGCATGTAACTGCATGCACACAAGGTACTGCATTATCAAAATCATTCCCTATTAGGACATCTGCAGGATATCCTCAAACACACCTACTTGCTTGCTTCCTTTTCCACCCTCCCAGTCAAGGTGAACCCTGGCCAAAGGCATTTGGAATGGGGTCCCTCCTAAATGTCTGATTGGAGGGGCCTGCTCAAGCAAGTACTGTTCCTCTTTAACCACTGCACACTTTACAATGGTTATGTCAGATGCTGTGTCTCTCTTAACAATGGCCTGTTTTCCATCCACTAAGGTAGGCTATAACCTCTTGTGATAGTTTGTTTCCAAACAACTTACCACTGGCGTAATGTTATTCTCACTTGCTGGCTACCCTACCTTGTGTTCCCCACCTTGCCTATATGCACATCTATATGCTACATGGCCCCACTGGTTGCATTTAGAACATTTAACCATTGATCCTGGCTACGTACTTGAACTAGTGGCTTCCCCTGTTACTGATGGACTCTGTTGGGGTGGTTTAGGCTGCCCACTATGGGTTCCCATATATCCATGTGCAGCACTGGGTATCCCTTTCTTGTGTAGTGATGCCCTGCTTGCTTAGTAAAGATCCCCAGTCCTCTTTCTTCCCCAGCTCATTCACAGAGTTACATTCTCAGTCTGTCAATCAGATGCACATGTCCTCAGGCAAAGTGCTAAGGGCTTGTTCCCTCACCAAAAGGTCTGCCAGCCCTTCAAAAGTGGTGACCAGACACCCACTTACACACCTATGAAAATAAGTGCTCAACTCAGCAATATAATCACACACTTTCATCTGCCTTGTGTCTATGCTCAGGGAACTTTTTTTCTGTAAGCTTCAGTTGTTAACTTAAAACATTCCAATAAACATGTTTAACTGTATCATAGTTTGAGCAATCAGTATCAAACAATTTAGAAACAGTGGCTACAAATTTACCATGGAGTAAGGGGCTCATGAACTGTAAGCCCTTGGTCAACATTATACTGTTTACATACCCTTTCAAATATATGGACAAAAGTATTAAAATGATCATCTTCTGTAATTTGTGGAAGAAATTTACTGACCGTTTTTGCTTCTGGGGTATGAATATTCCCTTCCCCATTACCTCTATGACCCTGGCAAAGAGTCAGCAGCTCCCTCTCATGTTGACGCTGCTTCTCATTTTCTTCAGCCTCCAAACACCACAATCTATCTGCTGATTATAATTACAAATGTTTGGCCTCCAGTTCAAGTATCTTTAACTCAAGATGGATTTTTAAGTCCTCTGAGGAAAAGTTGAAATGTCCTGTTTCTGAGGGCTTCAAATACCCATCACCAGACTGGTTATCCTCCTGGATGCTGGTCTGAGCTGTGACTAAGGCTGGCATCATTGCCTCTTTAGTCCGGTTGGCATACACCAGTCTTTTGAATTTACCAACTGGTTCTTTGTCAGCTTGCCATAATCCTCTGCTGACATCTTTGCCTGCTCTCCCGGACTACTAAACTAAACTAACAAAAAATAAATAAATATTACTGTTGTGAAATGAAATTCTGAATGTTCATCTTGTGGCTGCTTGAGCGTACACCTTTAGTGACAACTGCTTACAGGCTACATAAGTTGAATAACCACACCACTGCTCACCAACATGTGATGCCCACCACTGTCACCAATAT
The DNA here is from genome assembly GCF_019279795.1 of Protopterus annectens. Classification (NCBI taxonomy): domain Eukaryota; kingdom Metazoa; phylum Chordata; order Ceratodontiformes; family Protopteridae; genus Protopterus; species Protopterus annectens. The sequence goes on along the minus strand of NC_056729.1, from coordinate 1,090,723,837 downwards.
GTGATGTCTCCACTCTGGGTTAGTAATTAAAGAGCCTGAATCCTCACCACTGACACTGGAGAGGGATGTTCACTTGGAATACAAATGGATACACTCAATATTTCCAGATGCAGCCTTCTCGGCATCAAGCACAATTTCCCTTAAGAGTACCCAGGGAACATGCTGTGTCCAGGGGCTTGCCAGGGAACATGCTGTGTCCAGGGGCTTGTTCCTCTCTGTATCTGTCCAGACCTCCAATAAGACTCCTCACTGGCACACCTTAGAGTTGAGTGCTTAGCTGAGGTTCCAACCTAACTCCTTCCACACACTCTCTGTGAAACCAGTGCTTTGTGTCCCTGCTCCAAGCAGCTAACACATACACTCTTTGAGATCTGATTTGCACACACACACACACACAAACACACACACACACACACACACACACACACACACACACACACACACACACACACACACACACACACACCTGGGGAAGGCTGGCATAGATTCACCTGCTGTACCCCCTTCTGCCCAGACTATAAGGTAGTTATCACACCAGAACCCCTGCCAGCTACTTTAAGGCTCTTACAAGGGTACCCAATTATACTGAATGAATTTAATATTATTTCATATGGTAATGTTGACCAAACAGCAAGGCTTTCAAGAGTGGCCAGAGTTATCACCAAATAAATATGTGCAAAGATTCTCAAAACTTAAATATTTTATAAAAGGACCAACCACAATGAAATGTTTAAATATATTTAATAATAAATAATAAAAGAAAATGAAAGTGCAAAATAATAAATATCTATTTACAGTAAACACCAGAGTTTCAACCACAGGAGAAATTAAAAATAACATTGATGAAAAGTTTCACACAGTTATAGAAAAACAGTATTTCTAATTGCACTATTATATTCCTGATTAATCTAAAAGAATTATTGTTCCCTAGTTAAGTTACGTAATTAATAGAGCACGGAAAGATAATTTGTGGGTGAGTGGTCCTTGTTGTCAGATCTAAGACAGATTGCAGAATGCTGAGAGCAATTTTCTACTAATATCTAAATATTATTTCAGAGTTGGCTACACAAAGACATCATATCTGGTCATCTGACTGTTTCCCACACTCACCAACACTAGAAGTTGTTAGGGTTTAGCACCTATGTGTAACCATACTCACAAATAGAGCTTTACTCAGATCTCCTAGAAGTCATAAAACCATAAAATGCTTCCCTTCTTCCTACAGGAGCTACAAACTATTTTCTAGAGCAGGCATTTCATCTCTGGCTCCATTGAAAACTGTGGGATAACATCTTTATGGCTTAACCCATAAAGTAATTTAATTTCAAGAATATTTTGCAAAGTTAGGTGGTTAAGATTAACTTCTTCCTTTCCAGTATATGCTGTTAACAATGTATACATTTAAGCAGTTACAATAATGCATGTACATCTCTTTTTCTTCTAGCAGGGTGCAATGTTGATACATTTTAACACAAGCAAACCTCACAAATACATTTTCAGCACAAGCATCTGTACAAATCAGTTTGATATACAAATGACATATAATTATTTACAAATTTCCAACTATCTGTGCTGGCATAAGTTACAAATCCACTGCCCTATTTCTCCTGGCATGGCTGGCAGTACCTCCTATTGTCATAAGCACATACAACTGTGGACTGTCACAGACCAGAATCATTATTAAAAATGCATCTGGATTGTTGATCAGGCACCTCCTCCTTCAAAAGCTCATTCTCAAAAGCTCAAAAGGCAATGTTTGCTTCATATCGCAGCCCCACTGCTGCTGTCTAGATTTCTTGCAGTGTGCTGCGATATGAGCACAGAACATGTAGTGAAGTCTTTTCAATGTCTGTAGTACTACACAATATGTTGCTAGCAAACAGATACAACATGGGAGAGATATGCAGGAAGAGGAGGACCAGAACTCACCAGCAGTGAAGGTGTCTGATGTGGAACCTGCAGAGGAGGAGGATACAGGGAATGAGCTTTTGAAGGAGGAGGTGCCTGATGAGGAGTCTGAGCAAGAGCCAGCTGTAGGGAGTCAGTATGTGAGATAGAGGGGGATACAGTATACTGTCACACTAGCTAAGAGGAAATGTTTGCTTCATAACCATCGACTAAAAGAAGCATAGCATATAAAAGTAACAATGATGGATGCATGCAATGCTACATGCAGGCTGTGCTACACCAACCATGGAATGGCCACACTGTACATCAAACACGGTCTACCCAGGTAATGGAATAATAAGGGCAAAGAGCAGTCATCATCATATGCTCAGGTGAGGAGGGCCACATAGGCATGTGTCAACAATGGCCAATGTGTGTGGTGTGAGGGTTAATGTTGTGTTTGAGTATATGAGCCCTGGACAGGTGATTGTGAGGAGGCAGTCAGACTAGGCAGGGAGTGGGTAGAATCTTCAGTGTGTTGTGATAAGGAGGCGGTCAGTACTGTTACTGCTGCCTCTGTGTGTGTGTGGGTGGGGGTTGTCTGCAAATAGCTCCAGCAGACAATGGAGCACTGTGCTGGGGTTTGAAGGACAGGTCCAGGGCACCTGCAGAAGAGCTATAGGCCAACCATGTACTGCCCCGTCCACAGGAGCATCCTCATCCAGGAAGGTCATAGACATGAACCACAGCCTTCCCAGAGTATGAATGCTGTGATATGGTTTGGATGGTTTCAAAATGAACATCCTACTCATGTCTATATCCATGACTACCTGCAGTACCATTAACACTACATGATTGTGCAGATATGGTAGCATTATGGGCTCAAAACCATGCTCTCTTTCTCTTGCATTGAGCTTTTTCATTAGAGGCAGAGGTGGAATAACCACAGGAAAAGTGGTGGCCATGATGGGAGGCTGTACAGGGACATCTGCATAATACAGATTTCCTGTGCCACCTCTCCATAATGCTAAACATGTCCAGTCACTCCCATATGTCATCCTGCAGACACATACTACTTTAATCAGCTCAGCTATGTCTGCATTGATCTCTGCCTGTTACTGTATAGTGGCCCTACACAATCATTATGTTCTGGCCATAGAGACACACAAATCAGGACGGTGGATGTATCCATAGTGTGATTGGCCACCAGTAAGCTGACATCTGTGGTCCTTATCACAACTGATGAATGTGAAAACAATCAAAGGTGACTCTTCTTTTGGAGATGAGGGTACTCCCTGAGCAGATGCATTGTCCTTAGCCTGTCCTAAAATGGTGTCCTGGGGTCTTTTACGTGGATGGGGAGTTTGTTCCAGAACAGTGGTATCCTCTGCAAGATATACCTGTCTCGGCAAACCATTCTGTTGATGTTGCAGTAGAGATTTAGATCCTTAGATTGAATATTTCTGATGCTGTTTGTCTTGCAGATGTGCAGTAAATCCATCAGTATTCCCTTAGGAGTCTGTAGGATACTGAGTATAGTTGCAGGGCTTTGAATTGGTCTATGTAGGACTTATTGTTTAATCCTTGACTCCTTTTACTAAGGTGTCTCTGTGGGTATTCCAGTTGTTGCATGTTTCTGGACAGATACATACCAACAAGGGAATTATACTCAAAGACTGGCCTAATGTTCTGGACAGATACATACCAACAAGGGAATTATACTCAAAGACTGGCCTAATGACAGTGAAGTACAGGGAGACAACGAGGTCCCTAGAGCTAAACACAATCCGTTATAAGTTGTGCAATACAGGACTTTCTTACAACAGTGGGTACATGCTGTTCAAAGTTAGGTCACTGTCCATATAATTTCCCAAATCCTGCACATCTGGATAAACTCTTTGTGACTGGGGTTAGTTGACTTCCCAAATGAATGCATTTTTGGCATTTAGTTTCAGTCCATGAATTTGGCATCAGTTATTTATAACAAACCTTCCTGCAAGATAGCTAAGTCATTTGGGGATTCAGTAACTCATCCTAGTTTGCAGTCTTCTGTAAACTTAGTCAGCCAGACACCTTTGGCATTGACTTTTACTTCAGAGAAGTAGATGCTAAACAAGAGAGGTCCTGGCACAGAACTCTTGGGGACTCCACTGGTGTGGAGATAACTTCCCTTAGGTTCATTTCCCGCTTCCTATCTCTGAGACAGTTAGCAATCCATCAGGTGACATAGGGGTTTGTTCCCAGTTTATTGAGCTTTTCTACTTTACCTAAGTGGGAGACTATGTCAAAAGACTTTGCTAGGTTAAGGTATGTGGTGTGTACCATTTTATCTTCATCCATTGCTTTGATGACCTTTTCAAAAAAGTCCACCAAATTAAATAAACATGATCTTCCCTTAAACTAATCCAAAGTGAAATAAGTCCAGTGTTTGGAGGTTCCCTGTGTCTTGTTAATTAGTTCCATGACAAATCTGTCATCCTAAATCCCTCTGTGGCATCTGGGACAACACCTGTCTTCTCTATGTCTGTGGGCTACAGTGCCAGACATACCATAAACTGTGGATGGTTACAAGTGTAGTAAAATCCATCATGCTGAGCCTAAAAACTGTGGCAGTTTTATAGGGCCAGCAGGGAATTTAACAGTCAGTATTCAAGACTTTCCCTTTCAGTGACATACATCACACCCATCAGGTACAGTATGTCCACTTAAATCATAGGATCATATGAGGCTACTAGGCTAATGGCCCTAGCCATTCATGCCCCAATTTTCCCAGTTATCAATGGCCATGAACTAGAATGGCTTTGGTGTATACCTGTGCATTAGGGCATTTACAAGCTGGCCCTGTCCATAAGGGCCACAGATGACAAGCCAGGGTCAGATTTGCAGTTTCCCATCCATTGGTCCAAACTGCATTTGAATAGGATTAGGGAAGAGCTCTGTTTCACATGAAATGGAAGTCTATTCCCACAGAAGGGTAAACCTCTGAGACACATATCTGTCTCCAACATGTTTTGTTTTTTCACATACAAGGTTTAGACGCTTATATCAGGTAATGCTAGTGCTGTTTGTTTTGGGGGTGTGTAGCAGATCCATCAGGGCTGGATAAGAGAATGCCTTATAGGTTAGGCATAGTAGTGATAGTCTGTAGGAGACAGAATACATGGACAGAACTTTGAGGTGTTGTGCATAGGACATGTTATTTACACCCTGTATTCTTTTAGTGAGGAACCTCTGTGGCCACTCCAACTGTTGCAAATGCATGTTTAGGTACATGCCAAAGGATGTATTGTACTGAATTATTGTAAAATGATGGCTGAGTATAGTCAGATTATGATCTTCTCAGGTATGGATCCCATGTCCTTTTTTATAAGTTGTGCCATGTACAAAGATTTTTTCACTACCATGGACACATGGTGATCAAAGTTCAGGTTACCATCAACCTGAGTTCCCAAGTCCCTTACCACTGGGTCTTCTCTTAGGGGAGTGTTATCAATGTTATAATTTGCAGGGGCAGTCGTTTTACCAAATGGTATTATTATGCATTTTTTTAATTGACTTTAAGATCATGGTTCTTGCATCATTTATTTGTCTGTGTCAGACCTTCCTACAGGACACCTACATCTTTTGGGGATTCATTGATTGCACTCAGCCTGCAGTCATCAGCAAATCTGGTCAGCCAGAAGCCCTCTACATTTGCCTTAACTTCAGAGAAGCATACTCTGAACAGTAGAGGGCCCAGTACCAATCGCTGTGGGACATCACTAGTAACAGGTTTTATGGTGAAGGTGGATTTCCCCACCCTGACTTCATGTGTCCTATCCATAACTATTCATCAGGTGACATAAGAATTTATGCTTAAATTTGTGAGTTTGTCTATTGACACCTGACTGAGTATGACACCTGATTAAGGTATTATATCAAATACCTTTGCCAGGTCAAGGTAGGCAGTATGCACTGTTTTGCCCTTGTCCATGTCTCTAGTGACCTTGTCAAAGAGGTCCAAAAGGTTTAGTAGACCTGAACTGCCCTTGATGAAACTGAACTAGAATGGGCCCAGTGTTTGAAGATTTCCTATATTTTTATCTGTAGTTCCCTGGGTCTGCTGATGGTCCACCTTTGTGTAAGGGGATGACCATTGCAATCCTCCATAACCTAGTGATGAAGCCTGTCTGGAAGCTGTAGTTGAACAGAGATTCTAGTGGACCTAACAATTGGTATATGAACCCTGAGAACAGTATGTGTGCAGCCCGAGGTAGGATGAGGCCTATGCCAAAACATCCCTTAGGATGTGAATGCAATCCCCTGGTATTATATATATAAGTCCTCCTTAACCTATAAGGGTGTGTTTGATGCAAAACCCAGTGGAGCAAGAATAGGCAAGCAGGCTCACTCAAGTGATACTGTAAGGCCTCCAGTGTCTGACACACTTTTCCCCAAAGTTGCATTCCATAAGAGGAGATGATTAAAATTGCACAGGAGTAAACCAGTTACACCATCACATCATGGAGGGATGTGGAGTACAAGGTCCACTGCATGCATGTCTTTTGAATTTGCAGTTGACCATAGTGGCAGACTTATACTTAACATATTTCTGACTTCCCCAAACAAACTTTTACAACTTAAAGGACTCACTCTGTGTGCTATCCCTTTAAGAGATGTAACTCTCCCTTTCAGGACACCGCACTTTATAGTGTGGCATATTTGAGTTAATTAGCATCATATGCAACACCTCCCAAGACCTGCAAATGGAGAGTGACTGGGAGATGCACATAGTCCTTGGTCTACACTAGTACTGCTCTGTAGGAAAACTACTACATTACATCACCTGCAATTTTGCTGTCATGGCTTAACTCCCTACCCCTGTTCACATTGCCCCAAACATTATGCACCTGTTTTCAGTTTTGCCCATCAGCTCAACTTCCTACACCATCACAGTGCCCTGTAGTCCAGCAAATAGCTCAAAAATACAGCATTTGTAATACATAAAATAAAAATAATACCCACTCACAATCACTTACCTCTCTTAACTACTTGGATATCTTGCAGATTTTTAGTTTCTTGTAGCATTTTGACACTATTCGGGTTACTGTATGGCGCAATTCCTTAGCTTAGTGAGATGAGCATATAAACGGCCGTGGCTGTTTTATCCCACAGTTTCATGGTAGTTAAAGTGGTCATTATGTAAATGAGCCTACACAGAGTGAATGTTACTGAATCTCACTTTTGTCTCACTGCATATTTTACATGTTCCATGCTAGAAGGTCTCTTTAACAATTGGCTCTCCCATGAGTAGATATAAACCACTTTTACTAGGTGCAATAGAAAAATGCAAAAAAAAAAAAAAATCTTTTTATGGCCCGTATACATGCCAAAGAGCAGAAATGGAAATGTATCAAAACATTGTTACTGATATTCTCATTACATGCAATTGCAAACATAAAAGAATATGACCACCAAAGCTGTAGTAAAAACAATTTAATGACAGGAATGCGATTTTGTATAACACTCATTACATGCCATGTCTCATACTCTAACCCCATCCTTCCATGCCACAAATTTTCACACTTAGCAATGGTGTCACCGCAATTTATCAGGCTAAAGAGGTGGCATAAGATGAGCATCACATGCCAACAGTCACAATGTGTACGACCAAGAGAGGGCTACCATTTTTCTCTGGACTGTAACTTACTGTATGGCCATGACTTCTCCAGACACTAAGGCTGGCAGGGCTCTCCAGTGGTGCTCAAAAGAAAGTAAAATATTTTTTTACTTCATTTATGGGGACCACCAGGACTACCTGCTGAGGGTCTCTTTTGAGGGTCTCCGATATTACTTGGATGCCTGCAACAGCCATACCAGGGCAATGACAGCTGCTAGTGGTTATCAGCTACTCTGGTGAATTGTGCTGACATCACTAAAAATAACCCAAAGAGACACCATTCTGACTTGCTTAGCAATGTGACAAAGAGACAGAAAAAGTGCATCTGACATGTACAGTAAGTATGCAGACTGGATTGATGGTCTGTTATTTCAGATAAAGTTAAATGGGCCCTTGTAGGCCATTTAATTAATGTTACTTGTATATTTTGTTCTTGATTTTTAGCTCAGAGCAGATAACAAGAGAATGCTCTCCTGTGCAGAAGGACAATGGAGCATATTTCCAGTCACAAATGCTAGCATTATTAATGTCATCTTACAGGTAAGTTATGTATATCATAGCAGTACTGAATTATCTACAGCTATATTTTTTGCGATACTTGTAATTCCCTTGTGTACAGGTGCTGTATACCACCTGGTACATATACTGGCACAGATTATGCTCATTCTACAAGTTCCGGCAATCCTTACACACCATGTTTCCATAGAGATACCTAGCTTGATCTGCCTGGACAGCATACTCACTGCCACACCGTGCCTGACATACTGAGTTGTTGGTACAATAAGATGCTCTGGACACTGTCACAGAGTAGGAGAGTGCATTGCAAGAGGGGTGTACATCTCATCATTTTGACCATGCATCACCCCACCATATGTCCAGGCAGATGCCACTTTCAAATGCCCAGGTAGATGCTGCTTTCAACTTCCATGCCTCATGCATTCCCACAGTTCTGTACCCTGGTGCATATCAAATTATGTTATAGTGGTTGAAAAGTACATGCTGAAATCTGCATGCGATGCCAACCAATGCTTGTCTGTTGTCTTTGGTAAAACTCACTGGTATCATACATGTTTGACAGCATATATACAAACTAACATTTGTGCAACTCTACATAGGATCATATGTTCATAGATTAGTACTAGGTTAACTGCCCTTATGGGCCATTTTAAGCCTAGCCAATTACTCCAATATGAGAATCAAACTCTGCACCTTAGAGCTGTAAGGTAAACACCTTAACCAATGTGCCAACCTCCCATTCACATGGCCTTTATCCTTCTCTCCTACAATATATCCACAGGGACACACTTCACTGGCACCATATGCATGTTGAGGACCATACATATTAATATTGTCCTAGTCCACTTGGCAGGTCTTCGTCCTTCTCTCATACAACATACCCACAGGGGCACACCTACTCACACCCTCCATGGCCTATCATGGCTAACATCACCATCCTGCCAGTGTTGCCCTCCATGGCCAAGAGTATACGGTTGCTGCACCCTTGTACACATATCATCCAACAGGGATACTTGAGTTTCTCTACATAATCAACATTATGAGCCCTGGCATAGTAATATACATAGCACCTGTTTAGTCCTTCTCTAGGTACCTTCCACCTGTCAGCACCTGTAAGAGTGCTCACCAGATAGGGGATAATAATTTTCTTTCTCTCTCTTACCCCTCTCTCCCTCTTTAATGTTATCCTTTGGTATATTTTATTTTTTGCTTGTTTTTTTTTTTTTTTACCATTTTATGTAGCATCATCTACAACTGTGTCTGTGATATGGCAGAGGTTGCTACCAAACATTCTGACTCACCATCTGTCTCTAGACCTGCCTCTCTGTAAAGTAATGGAGATCCTGCAGTGAAAGGCAACCTGGAGATGTTCCCAGTGGCCTCTGATGCTTGATCATTGGAGAGGAGTATTGTGGTTCCCTCTGGTGCAGTTATTAGGGAGTCACTGTTCATCATCTGGCAGGAGATGAATGAGGTGGTCGAGCAGTTCTTGGACAAGTAGCTTGATACCCAATTGGCCATATGAAGAGGGTCCTTGCTAGACTAACAATATAGCACCACTTGAGGCAGGATAAGTGGAAAGGGCAATCACAGTAAAGACTGACATTTTCTGTGCCCAGCTCGGAAAGTGAAGTCAGGTGTTGGGTTAACAACCTATGCCCCATCCTGGTGTTCCCCTTCCTTGTTTGTCACCTCCCTGTCCTGTCTGTTGTCCAGTTCTCTCCATCATTTATCTTGGTGTAAAGGTTAAGGTCTTTTCTTTGCAGATCCAAGGTACAAGTTTTGATTCTGACCTTGTTATTGGCTAGGCTTGTAATAGTCTGGAGACTGATTGTCTAGTAATTAACTATGAACCTACTGTCAACCCCCCCCTTTGTGTTAACACCACCCCTATTGGTCTTTGTGTTTTATGTTTGCTGATGTTTTCTGATGAAGTTCAATAAAAGTGAAAGAAAGCGCTAAGTCAGTATTTGCTTTGTGGAATCCATTTGTAGCAGCTTTGCCAACTGTTCTTCCTTTGGTGGTTTCATTCGTTTTTCGGCTAGTCCGAGATTTGTGGTTTTTACGTTTTATGTTTGCTTGTGTACCTCTGCATCCATGCCTGTACCCTCTTGCCATCCACATCTTTTCACTTTCATCCTCCCCCATCTATCTTTCATGAAAAAAATGGGAAACTGTCTCAAAACAAGTATAATGTTCTTCTACCTTTCCCATCTACACACTTACCTGTGTCCTTGGGTCTATTCTTCTGTTTGCTGCCCCTTCTTTCCTCCCAGTTCCTTCTCATTTCAATAAATAAAAGTGAGCAAAAACATTGGTGGGAGCCACCTTCTGTAGCTCACAGTTATTCTCATAGCATGCTTATTACTGCTGTTCGAGAATTCTCTAACATTCATGAAAATGGCTTTCGACTCCTCCAGTGCTGTCATTTGCACCTGTGGATTCCTTAACTAGTTAATGCTTGGCATCAGAATTCCTTCTTGTTAAATAATAATAACCTCTGAGTCACATTATGCCTGTTGACATCTCTGTAGTAGCCCTTGTCTGGTTGTATTAGGCATGTTTCTGAATCCCAGAGATACTTCTTTTACTTCAGTTTTAATGACAGCCCTGATCAGTAGCTTTTATTATACCTATTTCTGCCTCTACTATTGCTGTTTATATTTTATGTTTTGTTTAATTTTGACTGCGTACTTAATTTAAGCATGTTAATAAGTCTGAGGCTGTCACTAAAGTAGATAACTGCTCATGAATTTTGGCACTGATATCGACCAGATAACACTGGCAATTCCATAGTCACAAAGTAAACTGCATTTAAAGACAAGTGTGAAATTAGAAAATCATTGCTGTTATTCCAGAAATGTGTAATTATATTCAAAAAATATTTAAAAAATAGTACAGTACGTCTTACTTTTTTTGATGTTGCATGCAATGCCATATAGTTTCAGTGACTACCAATGTAACACTAAGCAGAACAAAATGGTAGAAAGCCATGGCTGCAACACATTGTGTTGATTTTTTTATACTTGCAAGTACACCTTTACACCATTTTTGCTGGGGAGCTATGCCACCTTGCAATCCCAACATGGGGAGGCTGTAAGCACACACGTTCACACAAATTATATATAAAAGCATTGCTCACACTAACTCTCCTACATCCAGCTTATTTATTGACTGGTTGCTTGATTAGTTGATTGATTGATTGATAATTGAATTGCCATAGTGGACTGGTCACTAAGGATCCATTTAAGCCACAGCCTGGGAGGTTCCATAACATACAAAAACAGTTAATACATTTTTTGTCTTCTCATAAAATTTGTATTTTTCTGGCAAATCACTGTGGATTGCAGGTACTAAATAACAGCAGACATTTGAATTTCAGACTTCATACCCTTAAGAAAATAATGCTAATGTAAGATATTTTATTCTAGCAACTTACTAAACTTATTAAGAGAAATAAAACAACAGCAAAACACAGGAGTACGAATCGGCAGAATAAGAAAATCCATATCAACAAGCTTCCGTAATAAGAACAAAGCACAAGGCAGGCAGTCTTCACTTCACCAATGGATAAAACAGTCTTCACTTCATGAATGAGATAAAGTTTTTCTTTTTTAATTCAACAAGTAAACAGATATGGCAAGCGTTTTCACCCCACTGGGCTTCTTCAAGCCAAAATGCCAAATATCTTTAAAATGTCCTATATATACCCTTTAAAAATGACATCATATCCTGTGAAATAATTGAATAATAAACAATTAAATGGTATGTGATTATTAACCATTACATTCTTACTAATCAACAATGAAATTGAAGTCTTAGATAGGGGTTTGACGTTTATACCGTCTATTAGAAGTGATATAACTGACTCTGTTATGGATGTAAAGTTTTCTGCTCGTAATATACAGTTGAAACTTGATTTTGGTAATTCTAGGGCCAAAATGTAAGAAAACCAAGTGTGTACATTCCTAACTTGCATCCTTTAGTTGATGCCTTTTCTAAATTAGTCGAAGAAGATTTACATAAACATAGCAATGACAATATATATAAGAAATGGTATGGTAATTTAAATCCGAGATTAAGAACACCACTAAGGGCATGTAGGTGTGATTCCAATATTACTATTAGGCCAGCAGACAAGGGAGGCCCTGTGATTGTGATGAATAGATGTAGTTATGTTGATAGCATGGAGAACATATTGAGTGACTCACAGTTTTATTGTCGGATAATGCCTAGTCAAGTGGAGAGGTGTATTAATGAAGTATTAATGTCTCTATCAGATCTGTTAGGTAGTGGGATGATTACTGATCAACAAAATGATTTCTTTTTAGTTAATCACCCTCTGATTCCAAGCATACAAGGTATGCCCAAGATTCATAAACACTCAGTTCATCCACCTATGAGACCCATTGTTGCTGGACGAGGTTGGGTAACTCAACCCATTTCCTTATACTTAGAATTTAGATTTAGACCAGTAGTTAATACATATGAGCACATTTTGAGGGATACCAAACAATTTTTTCTGATGCTTTATGAAAAAATGACAGCTTTACCTGTAGATTTGCCATATTGGTTAGTTACATTGGATGTCCAATCCCTATTTACTATGATTCCCAAAAGTGAGGGTATTGAATGTGTACATAGATGCCTGGAAATGGATTCTTTTTTGGATCACCTATAGACACTTTATGTAGATTACTGCATATTGTGCTGACTAATAATATTTTTACCTTTAATAATAAAATTTATATTCAAAAAGATGGCGTGGCTATGGGCACCTCATGTGCCAATAGCTACGCCAACTTGGTAATGGCTGATTGGGAGAGGTGTAGCTTGTTTGAGTTGGAGAGTTTTAAGAAGTTTGTCAAGTTTTATGTGCGCTTTGTTGATGACCTTTTTTTTGGTATGTACAGCTAGTGATTTACTTAGTTTCTTGGAACAAATTAATTCGTTGACACCATATTTGAAATTTACAATGAATGCATCAATAAAGTCAGTTTCATTCTTGGATGTGTTTGTAGAAAGACTTCCTGGTGGTTTGTTGAACACAGGGGTCTTTTGGAAGTCTTGTTATAGGAACTCTGTATTACACAGAGCTAGCATGCACCCTAAGTTTGTCTTTAGAAACATAGTGAGAGGACAGGCGATGCGGGTCTCTCGCCTTAACCCTACAGAAATAGGTTTTTATAGTAAATTGTCCAATCTTCACAATCAACTAACTGATAGGGCTTATAGCCAAGAAGAACTCAGAGAGGGTTTTATGGGAGTTGAGACACTTAGGAGAGATCAAGCTTCTCCATATTTTATGAACAGGGTTGATATAGAAAGCAATGGAAATAATGTGTTAGATGGTATAGTGGAGTATAAGGATGGACCTAAGGTATCTATATATTACACACAGGATGTTAATGAGATCAGGAATATTTACTTCAAGTATTGGGACATACTAACTGTTGACCCACTAATTCGTGATATAGTGGGTGATACACCTAGCTTTGTGTACAAGAATCGTATGAACCTTCACAGGATCCTGTGCTATCCGGATAGATATAATAACCACCTGCAATGTCCCATAACAGCTTCTACTAGACCTTGTAGGAACTGTAATTTTTGTTACATGATAGATAGTACTGCTACCTTTATACATCCTGTCAGTCAACAGTGCTTTTATTTTATGCCATGAATACATGTGATACAGAGCATATTGTTTATTTGGCCTATTGTACGTCCTGCCCAGCATTCTATGTGGGCAAGATGGACAGAAGGCTTAAGGACAGGATTAGAGAGCACCAATACAATATTCAGATTAAATCTAATAGAAATGCTCTCTGGAAACATGTATTGGAAACATCTGCACAACACAAGTTCAAGTTCCTCATTATACAGGTTAATATACCTATGATTAGAAGAGGTGATGTTGTGAATCTTACTGAACAGAAGGAGACCAAATGGATTATCAGGTTGAGAGCATATAGGGAGCCTGGCTTAAATGATAGAGTACCCATGAGACCTATGCTGAAAGGCAGGAGGCTTAAGGTTTAGTGTAGTGGTTCGCATGCACACATATATTTATATATACATTTTGATGTATTTATGTATCTGTCTTTCCCTTATTGAAGTATTGTATTTAATATGAAGCACCAAGTGATGGTTTTATTATGCTATTAGTATGTTTTAAATGAGTTGTGTCTTTTTTCATTGTTTCTTCTCCTTTTTATTATTTATTTTTTTATTATTTTTTATTTTTATTTATTTTTTCCCTTTTATTGTTGATTAGTGAGAATGTAATGGTTAATAATCACATGCCATTTAATTGTTTATTATTCAATTATATGACAGGATATAATGTCAGTTTTAAAGGGTATATATATGACATTTTAAAGATATTTGGTGTTTGGGGTGAAAGCACTTGCCATATCTGTTTACTTGTTGAATTAAAAAAGAAAAACTTTATCTCATTCATGAAGTGAAGACTGTTTTATCCATTGGTGAAGTGAAGACTGCCTGCCTTGTGATTTGTTCTTATTACGGAAGCTCGTTGATGTGGATTTTCTTATTCTGCTGATTCGTACTCCTGTGTTTTGCTGTTGTTTTATTTACATTTCTGTACAGGAGTTTTAACTTTTGGGTAGCAGTTTTTGACATTTTATTAAGAGAAATATTTAAAACTTGTGCCTTAAACTATTGTAAGCAAAACCAAAAACAGTTGATATATCTGGATACAACACAGGTCTGCTAAATCACATCTACTACATTTGTAATATTTTTGCAGGTGTCTGTTTTTCTCCCAAATTCAGCATTCAAATGAACAGAGTTGGTACTCACTAGGTCAAGATTTCTTCACCCACGTAATAATTGCTAAACACATTTCTATGAACTCTAACGACTTTTGTTTCCCTTTAATTGCAGTGTTATACTACAAACCCTAGCAGAAAACAAAGTATGTATGGCCTTTTTACTAAAGACATAAGTCCTTTAAAAGAATGGAAGTGGTGGATTCGGCACATTTCAGCCAAATAAGACTGAAGTAAGAGGGAACGGTCTTAATCTCATGTCAGAACATTCTAATCTTGAAAATCCTGAACACTGTTTTAAATGGGGCAGTGGGTGCTAACCAAGATGTTTATATCTAGTGGTAATTTAATTCCAGCCAACATACCTGATGATTTTCTTTCAGTTTTTTATATATCGTTAAAGAAGCTAGGAGCATGGAATGACTAGCAATTTCCGGTAAATCTAGATAGTGATTACAAAACAACATCTGACCCCATCTAATTCCACTTTAATTAGGCATATTTCTTCAGCATATATCATTCTAAAAATCTGAAAGAATTATAAGCACTTTAGAACAGGGGAGGGAAGCTTACTACTGAATTCATACATGAAGTGCAGGGCACGCCCAGGATATTACCTGCACTAGTGGGTCATGAGGATCATTTGGGAGTGATGGTCTCTCATTTGTAAGTGGATCACTTGTACCATCAGTCATGATTAGTGAAACTAGGTCAGGTCAATCTTTGCCACTCCTCTGTGGACCTAGAGTTTTATAACCACTCATCATGCCATCCTTACCTGTGGTTCTTGGATACTGCATCACTTTCTCTTTTGAACCCTTAAATCCAGTGTCGGCTAGTGACTTCAAATTAAAGGGGGGGAGGCTGCAGGAGAGAGCTGAATGGGTGGGGCCAGTGGGAAGGGATGTGGTCAACTAGAAAGGGGTGGAGCTATGCTCAAAACCACAACAACTGGAACTTTAATTAAATACACTGCCGTGGGTGCCAAACCGTCATTATGAGAGTCCAATCAAAACAAAATGAAGTATAGAAGAAAAAAAATATTTCAATGCATTGGCTACATGACAGCTTACTTAATTCTAGATGGAAACACAAAGGTTGTGAGGCATGAAAAAATAAATTACTTTTTAAAGACATTAAATCATGTATAAAAAAAAACAAGCAGCACTAAACTCAAACTACTTCTCCTTGCACTGCAGTTCTAATTATAATTTATATTCAGCTTTATAAAATTACCAAATAACATGCTGAAAGTAGCAATCTGTGATACTCCCACTTGTAAAAATGTTTCTTATCCAAAAAAGACCTGCTGCCTGACAACTATCTACTTGTTTCATGGGGAAGACATGATCAAAGTAAAAAATGAACAGCAAACAAGAAACAAGCAGAAGATAAATTACTTAAAGGATTACTGTACAAGTTATGGACCACACACGATAGATTGGCATTCTGTTTAGTTTACGGGTAAAGCCTGCAAAGATGACTGCAAGTCTCCAACAAATGTAATGAGCTTCTGAAAATACTGTACTCCTGTCCTTTATTACAAATACTGTCATATGCATTTTAATACCTAAGGTTTATATGTTATCTAGTTATGTAAATATTCTCTGCATGGCAACAACAAAAAAGGTTTTCAATGTTGGTAATTCTTTAACAGTATGCTTATTAAAGCTTACTTGCATCTTACAATCTCCGACAAGCTCACCTGATGGTCATTAAAGCATTGCTACTTAAACACAGAGCAACAGGGTACTGCAACAGCAAGCATTTTCTGAATAATGCGAAACATAAATCAACAGTATAAAAATATGACAGAAAACTAGAACATTATGCAAAATCAAGGACAGATGAAAAGCAACTGCTGTACTTGTGTCTACCTTGGATGGGGGAACACTCTGCACCCTTACACTGCATAATTGCTCCTTACCTTGCTTGGACACATCAAGAGTCACTACATGGGGGAGTGGGGCTCAACAAGTATGTCACAATTTGAAATGTCTCTGGCTGACGGTGATGGCTCTGACACTCATACCGCTCAACCTCAGAGCAAGAAATCTGGACAAAGCCATATATAGAAGTGGGACACAGGCCCAAAAATAAGGACAATTTTTAAATATTGCTCTTATAAACTTAGAAAGATAATAGAATAGTAGTAGGTCTTGTATTAGTGTGAATTTTCTGAAGGGTATGAAATCTGAAACTCAAATGTCTGCCATTATTTTCCAAATTCAGTCTTTAATGATTTGCCACTAATTTTCCAGAAAACTACAATTTTATGAAAAACGGACCAAAAATGTGATGCAAAAATATGAAATTGCCACACAATACAGCTGGGAACCTGTCAAAGAAGGGACACCTTTTTAATATTACTACTGTTAACATGAGCAGCTGACAAAATTAGAGAATTTGCATGCATTTCTGAAATAAAAGTGATCTATAACTCTGATCATTATAGTTATTTATAATTGTAGACCCTCCATGTTTTCTTCCAAAATTGCTATTTTGCGTAGGGATTATTAGGGGGAGAGCAACATTTTGAGCCAAAATTGGGGACAATTGAGAAGTTTGGATATTCTTAATTCTATAAAGCGATTTATTTGCACGTACTTTTCAACCTCTTAATGCAGGAAATCTGGACAAGGTCAAATATATTGGGGGATCATACAAACAGTACTAAAAATTGCTCTTGTATAAACTTAAGACAGTTGATAGAATAACAGGTCTTGCTTTAGCATGCATTTTTCTGAAGGTTATGACATCGGAAACTTAATGTCTGTCATTATTTAGTGACTTCATTCCTAAATGATTTGCCAGAAAACCACAACTTTTATGAGGAAGAAACCAAAAATAAGAAGCAAAAATCTATTCATTCTACACACATCTGGACAGTTGAGAGGTATAGTTCAGCTGGGGCTGTCTTGAGTTTGCTGCCCTCCCCCCCCCCTCACAAAATCATGGTCGAATGGAGCCTCCCCCTGCAGCCATTCCAATGCCCCATTCCTTGTTTTTTTTTGCCCCATTTACCATAAACACTGTAATGTGTATACTGCTTTACTTCTGCAAGAATTTGGATTTCATTTGAAAGATTTATTTTGCTTTTTACAGCACAAACACTAATAAATATCTGCTAAACAAAGCAATGCAGTCTCACAATGAAAATAGACTTGGCACTAAAACTTCTCTGCCCTTGAAACTCGCAATCATTGAAATAGCACTGAAACCCACATTCGAGGAAAATACATTTTGCCAGTGGCAGATAAAGATTAACTTTGGGCTGTTTTCAAATCATAGGCCCCTTGCACACGAAACACACACATGCTCTTTGATACACCTTCCTGATTGTACTAAATTATATTCCTTGTACAATGCAGTACAGCTAGAGGGCATTTTAAATTTATTGTTTTGAACATTTTTCCAATAAAGAATGAAAAAAAATGAGTGAACCAGTAATGACAGAACTGCCCAGTTCAGAACATTTCCATCATAAAAGTCTACTCATATTTCTACAGTCCAACAGTATCAGTAAATATACAAAATCTCTGAAGTAGTAAAAGTCATCTAAATAATTCCACATTAAAATAAATCTGTAACTAATGAAGAGGTTGCTGCTAGCAAACAACTGTAGAGTTCATTGTTTCATCTACAAATAAAGTGCCTGTTTCTCTTGAGGAATAAATTGCCTATGTTGCATTAAAAAAATGATAAGCTAGTAATATTGCAATAGGGAATGGATAGCAAACTGACAACAGGTTCATAGTTACTAGGTATCTTTGCCAAAGCGGACTGTAGCACCCACTCCCCTTTACAACACAGTAAAGTATCAGCAATGCATCTTCCTACTGGGGGAGTAGAACCTACAGCTTTCTGCATCAAACACAGGTATACTACCTGTTGTACTATTAACAATACAAGCAGACTTAGCATAAGCAGCACTAATCTTTTGTTCCCTTGTAGCTCTCAGCTCCTTGTAAAATCTACTCGACACTCAGCTGTATCTCTGAACTTTGCAGCCCAAGAAATCTTTAAAAAGCCAACATTTATTGGGGGGGGGGGCAAAAGCCCATAAATCAGGGACACATTTTAAACATTGCTTGTATAATGTTGGAAAGTTGCTAGAATAAAATACCATGTTACCACCAGACCTATCACTGTCAAGTCTCGAACCCAGGACCCTGTGCAAAACAGTCAGAGCAACATACCACTATGCCAAATCAGCTGTTTTGTGAAAAAGAGGAAGACTGAAACTTAAATGGCTAGCATTTAGTGAATTCAGTTCTCACCATAGCTCTCAACCTCTTAGCAAAATACACATGGACAAAGCCAGGAATGGGGGAATACAGCCCCCAAACATATTCAGTGAATTGAGTTCTCACCATAGCTCTCAACCTTAGCACAAAAAAACTGGACGAATCCAATAATGGGGGAATATAGTCCATAAAATAGGGACAAATTTCAAATATCCATCTTATAAACTTAGAAAATTGCTATTATAAAAGGTTTTGTGTTACAATGTACTTTCTGAAGAATATGAAGTCTAAAATTCAAATGCCTGCCATTTTTATTGATTTAACATTTGTTAACCAGGAAAGTCCAACTTGGAACAAAAACCAATTTTCAGCACAGGCCCAGGGAGAAACAATCCAGACACATGTCTTTGTAAGATGAGAAGACATGCAGACTTCACACAGAAGGCACGGGCACCCCAGCCAAGAATCAAACCAAAGAAGCTGTAGCTGTCAGGCAACAATGCTACCACTGCACCACTGACTGTGTAATGAAACAAAAATACAGAAACCACAGATTTTATGAGGAACAGAACAAATATGAGGCAAAAAATCTGTACAAAGATGGGAGGACATGCAGACTCCACACAGAAAGCACCCCAGCCAAGAATCAAACCAGATTGGCTGTAACTGTCAGGCAAAAATGCTACCCCTGCATGACTGACTGCACCACTGACTGACTGTGTAGCAAAAATGCAGAAACCACATAGAAACCACAGATTTTATGAGGAACAGAACAGAACAAATATGAGGCAAAAATCTGCAAGCTTTTTTACAAATGGTCATGGGTAGGGAATTCAGGCCCTTGCCACCTGCATCCAAGGTACAGGCTTCAAGCCTGATTCCCTACTCACCACCATGGGTTCTCTCTAGCCACCAGTGTATAGCAACTGGGGAATTTCACACACACACACACACACACACACACACACACACACACACACACACACACACACACACACACACACACACACACACACACACACACACACACTCCTTAGCCCCAGCCTCCGATGCTCTGCTCAGACACACACTCCTTAGCCCCAGCCTCCGATGCTCAGACACACACTCCTTAGCCCCAGCCTCCAGTGCTCTCCTCAGACACACACTCTTTAGCCCCAGCAATCCATACCTCTGCTCAGACGCACACTCCTTAGCCCCAGCAATCCATACCTCTGATGCTCCGCTCTGTGCCGATCAGACACACACTCCTTAGCCCCAGCAATCCATACCTCCGATGCTCCACTCTGTGCCGATCAAACACACACTCCTTAGCCCCAGCAATCCATACCTCCAATGTTCCGCTCCATGCCGATCAGACACACACTCCTTAGCCCCAGCAATCCATACCTCCGAAGCTCCGCTCCATAATGCTGATAAGACACACCCCCCCCGAATAAATCCATGCTGTAATGAAGATAATCCCACGCTGCAAGAGCTCAGATGTTAATGGCTAGCTCTCATGCTAAGACTATCCTTCAAGAGCTCAAAATGCACCTTGATTGGTGCAGCCTGCAGGTGATGCAGTCCAGAGTGCCTCTGTTCTGTGCGGTTGTCACTGCACAGACTGCTGGGCAACTGTGGGGCAGGGATGCCTTTCCCCCTATCTGGACTGCTGACAAAACAGTCAGAGTGTTCCAGTGTGCTGCGGGGCAGGGATGCTTCCCCATGTTTCAGTGTGCATGCATGGAAAAAGTTTGTGAGTGTTCCACACAGTGTGCATGCATGGAGCAGAAGCTGGGACTTGTGAGTGATTTTTTTTAACATTTTTTTTTTGCTTATTTCTTTTTTGTTTTTCTTTTACTTTTTTATTTTCTAGGTGGGATGGCTGCAGTCCTATAGCACGTGCCACCCCTGCTCAAATCTATAAAAACAAATATCTGCAAGGATAAAGCATTTTTGGAAGATCATCCACCTGCAGCAACCATATCAATAAAACTCAGTTGCAGTTCAACTTCTGAAATTAAAATATAGCAATTGATTTTTAAAGAGTGATAACCTATTGCGTCAAGCATGCATCATTAATGTGGTTTTGTTACAGCACAGTTACATTATTTAATTTACTTTCTGCTATGCTTTTTTTTGGGGGGGGAGGGACGGCTAGTATTGGAGTCAGTTTAGGAGGAGGCATTAACATTAATAGGCAATAGCATACTGCTTTGGAGTCCTGGAGTTTAAATGGTACTTGTAAAACAGCTTTATACAGCATTGCAATTTATTCTCAGTATAATACCATAACACCAAAATAAATAAGCAGGAGAAGAGAATAGAATGAAGCAGATACAGCTAATAGATCAGCTGTTGGCTTCTCAAGAAAAATACACTAAAACTTTTTAAAGCATTTATTTCTCACACCATTTTTCTCTATTCCATTACAATCTGTGCAGTCCTGGTGCATGGTGCAGCCTTTAAAATTTATCTGCAGTTGACAATTTTCTACCTGTGTACTTAATTTTCCTATAAAATACAGAGTAATATAATCCAGATCAGGTTATTACGATTTTAATTGAGGATTGCTAGTACAATTTCCTTTCTTTTGTTACCCCTTTTGTTTTATTATGACACTTAAATCAGCTTCACCACCTTCCCTTCTGTTTATAGCCTCTATTACAATCCATTACAACGTTATGTACTCCTTATTTCCCTCTTGCTGTCCTCTTGTCCTCATATCAACAGATTCCTCTTCCATCTTCTTCTTCCTTTTCATATCCCTTACAAGTCATTTTTATTATAACAATGCTCTCATTTTTTTCTTATTCTTACTTATTTTATCAAAAAAAAAAATCAATTGTAATAATGTAAAACATGCAAACAGTTCCATTTAACACGTATAAAACTGTTTTCCAATCTCTTAAATCCCAAACCTATGTATGGTTACACCTATGGTAGCCCCTTCAGCTTCTCATTCCTTGATTTTTTGTCTTTATATCCTCTTTGTTACCATTCGATTGTCTATCCATATTTTGCAGCCATGGTAACCAGTGATTGACAAACAATTGTTTCTTCTCTGTCAGTACTCCCTTCTCTTCCTCCTTCACATCACTTATTAAGTGTATTCATTGACTTATAGTTGGGCTATTCTGTTTCTCTAATTTTTTTTTTCTTATTGTTTTTTTTTTTCACTCTCAGAATTTTGATCCATACCAGTTTCCTGGTACTTTCATATATATCATCATTGTTCCAGACTCCCCCAAAAATTGTCTTTTTATAAGTACAATTGCCACGTCATTATTTCACTTATCATCTCTCAATGGCTGTTATGCAATTATCTGACTTGTAGCATTTCTAACAAATATCCTCCCAATTCCTCTTACCCATCCATTTACCCCCACCAATCATCATCTGCTAATGGAAACACATTACTGATATTCACTGGGATATAAAAATATTTATGTGAACATTTCCATGCAAATATTTGGACCTGGTGGCCTTCCCCAGGAATAAATATTTCCATTTCCAATGCCTCTATTCTATCTCAATATCTGGGGGCTACCTTCATCCGTTCACATTTTCCTAAGATGTCATCTTTGCCTACCTGTAATAATGCATTCAGCTTGAATATTATTCCATTTTCTGTTATTTTACTTTTTCTCATTTCTATAATTTTTCTAACTATCCTTGGGCATTCTTCTTTGTCCTTTTTAATCCACTTTGCTTTACTAATTTTCCTTCTAGTTGCCTGGTAATTCAGATATGAATCACTGGCTATCTCATAATTCCCAGATGCTTCCCACTATTCCATGATTCCTCATTGTAACAAATGTTGATCCCAGCACTTAACCCTTGTGCTCCAACTTCTCCAAATCTGTGACAATGACTTAGTCTCTGATTCTTAATCTTTCCACAACATGAATTACTGCTGTTCCTTTAAATTTAGGCCCATGAAAATTCTTTCTAATCTCTCAACTCATTATCCTTATAAGTGGTTATCAAACCCTTTCAGTTTTTGTTCTCCAGTAAATCTCCAGCAAATATCTCTCCTCCAACCATCTATATTTTTCCTGTAGAATGTCCTTCAATCTTTCTATAAAGTCCTGACATCTGGACAAGAATGATAATTTTATTACCTCCAAATATTGCATGGGGCTGTTGACTCACCTTGATCCTGCGTCATGATTACTCTCTGCCATGTCAGTCTAGGTTTCTTCCTCAGCTACAAAAATCCTTTATCTAGTTTATATCTTTCATGATTGACCCCACACTTGATAAGGTCCAAAATAACTGCCCCAAATAAGGAATATGGCATAACACATGCCAAAGCAAAACTTGGAGACATTTAACCTTTCTAAACTTAATTGCTTTCATTTCTGGGGGTTTCAGCTAATTTTACATAGGACTGCCTGATATGATGTCTGCATGGAATCCTCATACAGGACCTTTAGCCAGACTAATAAATATTTTAGGCAGCCATCTCACCATAATTGTAGATATTTCCTCTCTGCTTCATTCCTGTTAGAAAAATGTTCTGTACTATTTTATTTATATTTATTTTATAACCTGAAATTGTTCCAAATATATCCATCAAGTCAAAAATAGATTTTCTATGTCTTTCTTTGGCATGGATAATATTAGAATTATGCCATCTGCAAAAAGCACATGACCTGTTATTTCCAGTTCTCTTTTCTCAAAAGCCAACAGCTTGAGGTATAAAGTAATCAGCACAGAAGACACAGAGTAAGGTCAGACCATATAACAGTCTCTTTTGAAATAAAAATAAAACCCGGACCTCCAGCTAAACTTGGAATATTCAGGAACTACTCTAAGGCTAACCTCCTGCTAACAAGTGATAACCTGGCAAAATTTTAAGCCCTCATAAACCCTGAGAACACTGCTGCCTATGCAGAACTGTTCATAGAAACCTTGTACATGCATGTTAAAAGCTGCATAGAGGCAGTTGTACCAACCAAGAAGAAGCACAGAACTAACTCAAAAAATGAGCCACCTTAGTGGAATTACAAAATAAATAGGCTAAGGAAGAAAACCATGGCAAAAAGTAGGAGGTGTAGCACCCAGCAGGATAAAAGCACTCTCATCAAATTAAACAAACAAATCAGAGGACAAATAAAGTCTACCAAAGCCAAATGTGAGGTAAGACTGGCCTCCCAGGCCAAGGACAACAGCAAATCATTCTTTAGCTTTGTCCGCAGCCTCAAAGGCAATACACAATTGTGTGCAGAACTCATTGTAAATGGAGCCACCTATACTGAGCCAGAAGATATAGTAAACCTTCTGGCTGATAAATTCAGCTCCAAGATTTCTTCTCTCCCCCTCAGCCTTCCTTCAGGAAATATCATCAAATATAACTCCCCCTACTATCACTAAGGGAACAGGTCCTTAATGCTCTCTCTAAGAACACGGCATCAATGGAACCAGACAGCATCCCAGGATCCTTTCTAAATACTATGAAACATGACCTATCAGGGCCTCCAGAATTACTATTTACCTGTAGCTCCAAACAGGCTTCGTGCCTCATAAATGGAAAAAGGCAACAGTCATCCCACTGCACAAAGGTGGGCCATCTACAGACCCTGGAAACTACAGACCCATAAGCCTTACTAGTCTTATATGTAAAGACATGGAAAGAATCATCATGGAAATGATCAATAGAGAAATAGTAAACCTCCAGACACTGAACCCAACCCAGTTTGGTTTCATCAAGGGCAGATCATGCCTACTCAACCTGGTGGACTTATCTGAGAAGATAACCAAAGCATTGGATGAGGGAAAAATGGTTCACACTGCTTACCTTTACCTCGCCAAGGCTTTTTACACAATATCCCACTCAGGCATTGTTGGCAAACTCAAGAGGTTAGGTACAAACTCATATGTCACCCGGTGGATAGCCAACTGGCTCACAGACAGGACCCAGGAAGTTAGAATTGGGGAGCCCACCTTTATGAAGAGGCCACTCACAAGTAGATTCACTCAGGGATCAGTCTTTGGACTGCTTCTTTTTGGCATTTACTTCTCTGAAGTCAAGGCCAATGTCAGTGGTTTCTGGCTGACTACATTTGCAGATGATTGCAAATTAGGAGCTGTCATTGAATCCCACACTCACACAAATGTTCTCCAGGAGGGGCTGACACAGACAAACAACTGGTGTCAGAGCCATGGACTAAAACCGAATGCCAAGAAATGCATAATAGTATCCTTTGGGAAGTCATCCACCCCTGGTGACTATCATATTGACACCACACCCCTTAGAGCTGACCCAGTAGTTAGGGACTTAAGGACACACATAGATAGTAATCTAGCCTTTGACCATCATGTGTCTACAGTAGAGGAAATCATTCTATGTTGCATAGCTTATAAAGAAAGGTATGGCATCTAAGGCCAATGAAGTAATTGTGCCACTGTATTCAGCATTCATCAGACCTATCACCCTTTTGGTATGTACCAAACCAGGCATATCTAACAACTGGAATGTCTACAGAGGTTCCTCACTAATATAATACAGGGCATAAGTAAAATGTCTTGTGCAGACCACCTCAAGGCCTTATCCCTGTATTCTGTGTCCTACAGGCTTTTGATAGGAGATCTATGCTTGGCATACAGGGCATTGGCAGACACCACTCTGATGGACCTCCTGCATATCCACAAAACTAACAGCACCAGATTTACTATTCTAAAGACTTAAACATTGCCTGTGATATAAATAGGACCTGCTGGAGAGACGGGTATGTATCCCAGAGACTACCCCATCTATGGAAAAGGCTCCAAATCCATGTAAAGAAGAATTCCTCCCTAACACAATTTAACTGCAACTCAGACAACTGGATGGGGAACAGGAAATTCCTCCCTGGTTTGGCACCTGTGTCTCTAATGGACACAAGCAAGCTGTAAATGGTTCATGTCACAGGCCCCTGCTTGTAAATGTTTCACCTCCCAAACCCCTGCTTACACTTATCAAGGGTATCAGAACTTGTCAGAGATTTGGGATGCATGGCAAGGCTTAAAAAGGCCCTTGTGGTCTTAGCCGAGTAAACACCTATGAACCTATGAACTTACATTGTTGTGTAAAAACAACGTGTTTGCATGACACTATATTGTTACGTAAAAACAACATACTTGCAGAACACATAATTGTTATGTAAAAACAATGTACTTGCATAATACTATATTATGTAAAAACAATGTACTTGCATAACACTATATTGTTGAAAAATGTAAGCAATCAAACTGTTACTAAGATCTGTAACGCAATAGATCTACTACGGTTAGATAATGATCTATCCAATTACAGTTGTCCAGTGTCTCATATGTTTCTTTCCATCGGGAATGCTCAGATGTTTCTTTCATTTCCATGAAAAACAGAAAAGGTCTCAAGGTGATGTCCAAAACATGCAGTCCCTGACAGGTCATACTTTTGACAGTCTTGTCTTGTCTTCTTTGCCCTCTTTGTCCACCGATATTGAGTCCTATGTCATATTTGCAGAAAAAAAAATGTTTTTCCTCATGGGAAAGCATTTCTGTTTTATAGTTCATTCGTATTCAATACTCTTTTTAAATAAAAAGATAATTAAAATAAAACATTTCAGCTCCTTCTATGATTTATATTTCAGTACTGGATTTACATTTTAATAACATCTTTAATAGAAATTTTTATGGTCATATTAAGATTTTGACAATCACTTTTGTATTGTGATACTAACTCCAGTAAAAGAGCAATTATAAGAGGAAAAAAAAAATATATATATATATATATAGAGAGAGAGAGATACACATAGGTATATAAATGGATCTACCTCTCTAGAGTGAAAATACACTTCAACAAAAATGGAAAATGGCCGCCCACTTCTACGAAAGACCATTTGTGCGAAAATGCATTTGGCAGAGTTACACTTCACTGAATAGTGTAAAGGCGAATGTGATAACCCTAACCCTGAGTGATATAACAGAAAACATGTCAGCACTGACCACGTCCAGGTGTTTTACAACATGTCCAGCATGATTTCAGGTGCAGTACAGTATATACAAGTGACACGCTTGAACTGAATTACATCTGAAGTAAATGGGAGATAGCTTTAACAAATTCTAGACGATTATAGTCATCTTTGTGGTCAAATATACTTT